>NW_020955772.1:748337-765349 GCF_003031625.1 Empidonax traillii | reverse complement strand
CCCACACTTGCTTTTCAAAAACATTTGTTATAACACTGCTAAGAATCTCTGTGGACAGACACGCACGTTTTGCTCCCTGCCTCCAGTATCATGTTTGCAAAACATCCCACACGTTATGAAATATAAATACAAGATAGAAAGCTATCAGAGAGCATCCAAAGGAGGGCTGTGAGGATGGTGAAGGGTCTGGAGGGGCCGTACCAGGAGTGGCTGAGAACATTCTGGGCTAGGTTTGTTGTCCTGCCTGTAAAACCACATTACAGGTACACTGAGACTGGGATGGAGGAACTGTGTGTGGGACTGGCTGTCGTTTGAAAGTACCAGAAGAAACTCTAAAGATGAAATTATGTCCTGCACAGGGCACAATCAACACCAGGAAGATGCTGAGCAGTTTGGTGTTTCCAGCAGCCCAGATCAGAGGCTCCACGAAAATGGTTGATTTCTAAAGGGTGTAGAAGACCTGTCAGCACTGTTTGCTGTAGCCAGTGAAGAGGAACTCGTAAGGACCAGCAGCCCTCACACCAGTGCTGCCCTATGTGGGTGAGTGTGAGGGTAAGTGAGAGATACACAGTGGGAGAGACTCAGGCAGTTTATTTTAATAAAAACCCCCTTTCCAAAGGAATTTTAATCCATCAACACTGTATTGTGCTGGCCAGGCTGGTGATGCTGCTTCCAGCAGCTGCTGGGGACACGCTCTTGGAGATGAGGGTTGGATCCCACAGTGGCAGGACCCTTGCAAAATCCTGCAGAGCTGTGAAGAGCCACCACAGGGAGCTGGGAATGGTGTGCAGAGGATGGTGGCTGCTCTGTGCACTTCTCAAACCTGCCCAGACACACAGAGGGGGTCTCTGAGGGCAGCCAGGACTGTGATTCTCTGCTGGGCAGCATTGCCTCTTATCCCCAGAGCTCGGGAGAGATCTCCTTATCCTGACTCCAACACTGCAGGAGGAGAACAGCGCTTGAGAGGATCCATGCTGAAAGCCAGGACAGGCTCACCCAGGAGAACATCCCTACAGTGTCACCCCAGTGTCACCCCAGTGACCAATGTCACCTGCAGGGAAAGACATCACCCACCGACTCGGGGATCCCCCCTCCCCTCACACCAGTGGGTCGGGTTGCCCTTCCTCACCACCCCATCCCGACTGCATTCCTGCAGCGTGACTCAGGGTTTGCTGATACTGCCTCCTCCTGCCCAGCCACCGCGGAGGGCTCGGCCCCTCCTCCTGGCAGAGCAGGCTGGCAGGGCTCTGCCACTCAAGGTCAGAAAAAGGTGTTTTGGAATCAGGGAAAGGGGGAGGGAGGAGCGTGGGTTCCATCACGAGAGGCTTGGGGCTACAGCAGAGGCACTTTGAAGGGCTTCTCCCTCCTTTGAGAGGAGATCTGGTCCCTCTGCAGTCACCTGTCAGCATGATCCCATCTGGATATCCCAGGCTCAGCACCCCTCCAATGCAGACTCCAAGGAAACCACAGGAACACCAAGTGGCTGGCACCCAGCAGCTGATGCTCCCTGTCACTTCTCAGTCACTGAATGGGAGAAGACCAGTGGGAACAGAAAGGTCCTTTCATCTTCCAGGCTGAGGTCAGGAGACTTGGGCTGCTGTGAACACAGGGCAAGAAGAAAAGTGAGAAAATTGTGATAGGGAAAGGAGAAAAGTCAATTCAGCAAATGGGGCCATTTCAGAGGAAGAGATGCCTGAAGATGGGTCCCCAACCTGAACATGGATGAGGACCCAAGGTTGCCTGTACCGGTGGCACAGGAGATGAGATGGAAGGGAAAGGCACTACAGGCTAAAAGCCATGCTGGGCAGTGGAAATAGCGACCTTTCCCCAAGTTCCATGAACTGTTTGGGACTAAAGCTCTACCTCAGAGCAGGAATTTTCCCCAGTGAACTGGTGACCTGAGTGGGGCCATGGCACTGATCAAACCAGGCTGGTTTGATGGGAGCAGTGACTTCCTTCCGAGCACGTACCAAAACTCAGGGCCAGCCCTTGGCGAGAGGGGATTTCTGTTTTAAAGGGAACTGACTCAGTCTCTCACCCTTCTCTCTGGTCTCTGTCACCCTCACAGCCACCCCCACCCCGAGGTGTTTGCACAAGGGGCATGGCTGGGCCTTCAGGCTGACACACAGAACAACTTCACGTCTTCTCTGCACAGGGTCCTCTCAGCTGGCAGTGACAAAACACTTTTGGGGCAGGTTTTTGATGCACCAACAGATACTATTGCAGGATCTTTCTCCTCCAAACGTTGCCCT
Organism: Empidonax traillii; assembly: GCF_003031625.1. Lineage (NCBI taxonomy): Eukaryota > Metazoa > Chordata > Aves > Passeriformes > Tyrannidae > Empidonax > Empidonax traillii. The sequence goes on along the minus strand of NW_020955772.1, from coordinate 763,097 downwards.
CTTCACCTTCCACGAGACTCAGGCAGGGCTACTGCTTTTTATTAGTTCATTCTTATTTTGGGTGGGTTTTTTGGCTGCTGTCTGTCGAAGCGTTGGGAAAGGGGGAGGACACGGGGTACCTGCTGGCATCACCCTCGTGTTACAGGAGTGGGCTGGCAGTCTGGGGCTGGCAGCAATGCCCTTGCACCACCTGGCAGCCTCGCCACCTTCCTGGCAGCCTGCCCTCTCCCCAGCCCTGGAGCCTGACACGGCACCAGCTCAAATATCTGCCTGTGGTATCTTATCTGCAGGCCTGCCACGCACTGGGAGTGGGGAGATGGCCCAGATATTCCATTCTGTGGGTTTCCTACGTCCACAGCTATGAGCTCACCAGAGCACAGGCACGTGGGGCAGGAGCAGCCTGGCTGTGCCCCACTGGCTCTGCTCAGCACTGGCCCTCTGCTCTCCCCTCCCTTTGCCACATGATGTCACAGGGCATTGCCATTTGGATCCTACTCTCCCACTGCCCCCCACCTGCCCTTGCTCCCCACTGGCAGCCCCAGGATTGCTCCTGTACAGGGAGAACACAGACATTGTTTTGTGTTCTGAGTGTCCCAGACAGCAGGGACAGACCTGCCAGTCTGGGCAGGACACAGTCACCTACCTGGTTGTGATTAGGACCACAGGCTTCAGACACCCCTGTAGGACCAAGGGACCATCTGCCCCAAGCACAAAGAGTCCCCAGGAGTGTGCTGGGATTGCAGCTGGCCCTGGTTTGCTGGTTGCTGCATTTGGAGGGAACCACAAGGATCATCCAGTCAAACTCCTGGCCCTGAACAGAGACTCCAACAATCCCACCCTGTCCCTGAGAGCATTGTCCAAATGCCCCTTGAGCTCTGGCAGCCTTGGGACCGTGCCCACTGCCCTGGGGAGCCTGTTCAGTGCCTGACCATCCTCTGAGGGAAGAAGTTTTTCCTAATATCCAGCCTAACCTCCCCTGACACAGCTCCAGCCATTCACTCAGGTCCTATCACTGGTCTCCAGAAGAGGACGAGGGGTCCAGGGCTGTCCCTGTTCCCAGGTGGCACTTCTGACTCAGTGGAGTGAGCAGGAAAGGTCCCAGTGAGATGGTCAGGACATGCAGAGAGCAGACCATGCCCATGACCACACTGTCAGGGGCAGGACAGGGGGCTGAGGAGGCTTCCTTGGAGCTCGATAGCTTCTCCAGGGGCACAACAGCCCAAATCCCGGCAGACTTTGGACACCTGCCAGCTGAGTGATCTGTCTTACCAGCTCCTCAGCGATTGCCCAAAGCTGTGAAGAGCAGAGACATCCCCCACCCACAGTCACGAGTGCTGTCAGCTCCAGGCTGCAGTTGCTGCTGCATCGCCACCTCCTCGGCGCTGGCCTCGCGTCACCCGTCACATTGCCACACCTGGGAGATACCAGCAGGGTATCGTCACCTGGTGACTCAGGGCCACTGGCTTTGGGGCCTAATTGGAGCCCCTGACCTGAGCCTGGGGTAATCCTTGCCGTGGCACTGAGGAGCTCCAGCCCTCCGTGGGTCTCTGGCTGGAGGCCGTGTGGGTCAGAGTCTCGGCGCTGAGCAACTCACCTCGTGGGACTGAGTCACGGGAGAGGGGGAAAACTGCTCAGGGAGCCTGGGGTTTTCTCCATCCTCTCCCTCTCTCTGGCCTGCTGCCATAGCCACAGCCAACAAACACCTCTGCCCCGCAGGTGGCAGGTCCTGGAGCTTGGGATGGGTGCTGCCACTCGCACTTCTGTGCTTGTGAGTGGCCTGGCTGGTGCTGCAGGGGTTGGGGTAGAGCAGCTCCAACACTGGTGGAGAACATCTCTCCCACCTGTGGCTGTGTCCTCCTGGCTGAGACGCGGGCATCTCAAGGGGCAGGGAGTCTGCAGGGTCACAAGTTTGGTAGGGCGGTTTTTCCCTCCCTGGGTCATCCTTGGAGCATGCCAGGCAGTACCACAGCCCTGGAAAATAGGACTTTTAAGGTAAAGGCTTAAAAGATTATTATGTTAAAAGATTATTATCTTGAAAGGAGATTCCTGTCCTGTTCTCCTCCTTTCCCTGAGCCTGATCTGTGGATATCCTCAGAGCATGGACAGGCTGTGGGCAGTGAGAGCTGACCTGGGGACAGAGGTGTGCCCTACAACCAGGACATCTCCAAGGGGGGAGGACAGGTTCTGGGGGGCCAACATGTGTGATGGTGACCTTAGTGAAGGTGGTATGGAAAACCCCCAGCCCTGCTGGTTGGAGGAGGGGGGGGGAGCCCTCATTTGCATGTGCACAGAGCAGGGAATTTTCCATCAGCCAGCAGCCGAAATTTCTTGCGCGGTGACCTTTGTCCCCACCCAGGGTGGGGAGCCCACGGCAGCTGACAGATGTCACCTGCTCCCCACTGGCGGGTTGGGGACCAGCCCCTCTGTGTGTGGGACAGCCTGGGCAGCCAGAGGGGGCATAGCCAAGGGGTCTGGGCCCTGTCCCCAGCACCCTCCCACTGCCAGGGTGGTGCAAAACAAGCAGGACCCTCTAGAGCTCCCTCAGAGTGTCACCCAGGGAGGGCAGTCCCCAACCACCTCTGGGTATCAGTGGGGGACCAGTGCCCCCAGTCCCTCTGCCCAGCCTGCTGCCAGCTCCTGGTGTTGATCCTGGGCCCTACAGGAAGGGATGAGCTGTGGCACAGGCTCTGGCAAAGGACTTTTTGGGATTGCTCAGCACATCCCAGCCAGGTGCTGCCCATGGATGGCAGGATCTGATCAGGATGGTGAGGATGAGCTGTCTGGTTTGAGGGCAAGCTGTGGAGGGGACCAGAAGAGGCCGTGGAGATGATGAATATGGGTTGTAGGTCTCTAAATGGAGCCCTTGCAGCAGAGAAACTTGTGGTCACAACTCCCAAGGAGTCAGCAGCCCCTGTGAGGGGGGCTGCCTGCGCACAAGAACCCCCTGCACGCACCACAGGCTCTCCCAAAGCTCCTGGCCCACCTGTGCTCAGTGCTGGGCACAGATCCCTGCCCAGAGGGCTGTGTTGCTGGCCCACCCTGCTGCCAGTCCTGAAGCCCAGCAGCCTTTGGGGGGTGCAGCACACCAAGCCCAGGCACCACCTCCTTCCTTGTAGCCTTCCAAAGAAGCACAAACCACGGCGTTCCTGGGAAGCACAGCTCACCTTGACCTTTGCTCTGAGCCCTGAAATGGTTGGAGAAGAATGTCCAGGGGCCTGTGCCCAGCTCTGGGCTCCACTGCTCTGCGGGCAGGTTGTTTCCCACGGGATTCACTGACAGCAGCCAGGGATGGCAAAGCATTCCAAGAGTGGTGCTAGGAAACGGGGGATGAGGCCACAACCTTCACCAGGATGGCATTCCCCAGGGTTTAGGGGGCATCCATCACCCAAAGCCAAGCTCCACGCAACAACTGGAGCCCTGGCCACAGCGTTTGATGGGCACAGGAGCGAGGGAGCATGATGTTTAGCACAGCAGGGAAAAATGAAGGATTTCTTGCAACAGCCAGAGAGACTGAATTGAGAGAGTGGAGAAATACTCATCCTGAAATAAAGGTGGGGAACTGGAGGGCAGTTTGTTTTCTACACTGAACTTTGGAGTGGTTTTGGTCCAAGTCACACTTTTGTATTTCTGACTTCTCGTGCATTTGCAGGGAACTTGGGGGTGAATCACCACCACAGGGGAGAGCTCAGGGCCTCTCCCAAGGGCCTTTTGCTTCTTCCAGACCATCTCCCATTTAGTTCCATGGCAAAATGCTGCCTCTGCCCTAAGCTGACCTTGCCATGGGTTCTCAGTTCCTCCTGGAACACATGACCACCCCAGAAGCACAGCCCCTGCTCCCAGGGCTGAGAATGCTTCCCTGCACACCCAGGGCTGCATCCAGCGCCCTGACACCAACCCACAGAGTGCCTGGACGTCCCCGTGGCGCTCCCTGCGAGGCAGCCCCAGGAACTCACCTCCTGCTGTGGCTCCAGGAAAATCCCACCATCGGGGTTTGGTTTCCCCGCTGTAAAATGGGTCTGAGTGTTCATGTCGTGCTTTACACCAGTGACCCCTGGGAAACCCACCCACGGGAGCAGAGCTGGCATCCTGCAGGAGGTCAGGAAGGCCACGGGCTGTGGGTTCACCCTGGCAGTGCTGGCAGCAGTGAGCTCAGTGCAGCGTGGCGTGGTCGGGTGGGAGCAGCTTTCCACGAGCTCCAGAGAGCAGGGGAGGGGAATCTGCAGCTCCAGAGCCTGCCGTGGCTCCTGGCCTGCACCCTGGTGTGGTGGGAACAGCTGGTCAAACCCTGAGGGTGCTTCACTCCCCAGATCCCCAAAATCCATTGCACACCATCCCCCCCCCAGGATGCAATGACATGACATAAGGACTGGGATGGGGTGGATGAGTTTCTCTGACTCCCTCCTTGCCTCTCCAGGAAGCCCCTGTGACCCCCTCTCGTGTTCTATCTTCACCCTCATGGAGGAACCCGGCAGGGTGCAGGGTCAGTGCCACTGGGACACCCATGGGAACCCCCAGACCGAGTGGGGCAGGCTCGGTCACACCCACTGCTGACAGGGGGCTGGGGTGGGCACAGACACTGGGCTAGAAAGTCCCAGGGGAGTATCAGCACTCAGGACAAGGGGACACAGCAGTGCAGGGGAGGTTCCTTGGCAGTGCCCACCACCCACAGCCCTCCAGCAGCAGCCACCTGAGCGCTGGGCTTCCTGCACCAGCCGTCTGTGTTTACCCTGTCCCCTCCCTGCCCTCTCCCTCCTTTCCCGGGCAAACAGGCGTGTACCAGCCTGGCTATTGCTTTGCTCCCGCGGTCAGACTGTTGGTAGAAACAAAAAGGGAGCGTTTTCCTCCCCCCACGGGGTATTTGGGCCTCGCACGCCCCAAGTCTCTCCGGCAACGGGGGCACGTGTGAGGTGCCATGGGGTGAGGGGCACCCGCAGGGGCAGGGGGTGGCAGGGGGTGTCTGCCCTCAGAACAGGGCTCCTGACTCACGACCCTCTTCTGTCAGAGGGTTTGGAATGTGTTGCTGAGGGGGTGCCCCAAGGTGGGGGGATGCAGGTCTTAAGTAGTGTGTGATTTTTATGCAGACTTGTCCTGATGGTTGAATGAAATACCTGAAAGGGCAGCACAGGAACAAAGCTCCCCTGGGTCACTGATGAAGGACCTCCCAGATTGCAGGCCTGCAAAACACACATCTCCCCAGAAACAGTCTCACCCATCTGTGAATTTGAGCTGGAAAAGATAAATGAGCATTTCCCAAACAGCCTTCTGGGCTGTCTGGCCCCAGTTTGGGGACAGCCAGGGACCCTCACTGGCTGAGAGCCCCTGGACAGAGCGAGGGAAGGAAGAGAAGCGTCTCAGAGAGGCATCTTGGAGGGTGATTCTGTGGGTTGCAGAGCCAGCCCGAGGTCACTGCCGTGCCACTGAAGTGTCACCTTGCCCCAGTGAACTCTGCTGTTGTCTTCAGGCAGCTCCCTGACACACCCGGCCCTTGTGCAAATGAAACGAAACTAAAAATAGCTCCAGAACAACACCTGGCTGCCAGCACCTGCCGGGAGCCGTGCTCCAAGGGCTCCCTCCTCCGAGCTGATGTGGTCACTGAGGGAAGATCTCAGCCTCCCCCTCTCCTGCCCCAAACCTTGCTCGCCCCTCTCTCAGCAAGTCGGGGGGGATGCTGGGGGATGTTGGAGGATGTTCAGGGTGTGCTGGGGGCTGCCAAGCTGCCCGTCCTGGCCACTGGCACAGCGTGGGTTTCCCCCGAGCCTCTCCAAGGTGCGGCGGCATCTCTCCCTGAGAATAATGTGGGGACTGATGCCACCATTGCTCCTTCCTGGCCTTTGCAGAGGGAGCTGGGGTTGGCACTGGGAGTTCGCCATCCTTCAGTTATCCATCCTTCAGCTAGCTACACTTAGTTAAATCACTGGCAGTGCTTGGCTGGCTAAGCTGCCCATGCCCTGGCTCTGCTGGCACCCCTGTACCTGGGCACAGCACTGTGCCCCATTCAAACTGGACACAGCTCAGCCCTTTCTGGGGTTTGTTCTCCACTAATTAAACATTTGGCTCATTTTAGGTACGGGACAGATCCCCTGGAGTCCTTGCAGCCAGAGCACCTGAAGCCATTGCCAGCCCACAGCAGTGCTGTGGGATCCTCGGGCTGTTAATGAGCTCAGGCTGAGCTGTTCTTCCTCAGTCACACTCAGGCTGTGCCAAGATCAGCCCAGTGATCACTGAGAGGCCCTGTTGCCTCTGCCCCCAGGCCAGACCTCAGGCATTGCCCCTGTCTGCTCCTGCAGAGCCCAGCCAGAGCTAAAACCTGTTTCCAAATGATGATGACAATCCAGAGCACTGCTGAGAGTCAGGGAGCAGCACCTGGCTGCAGGAGCAGTGTGAGAAAGGAGAGCATCTGTGGCCGTGGCTGATCCTCATTGTCACACACAGAGTGGAGGAACAGCTCCAAGTGCAGGAGTGATGAAGAGCTTGTGCTTCGCTGAGCCCACTGATCTGGGGGCAGAGGCTTCTTCTGCCCCAACTGGAGCTTCGTGCAGCCCAGCTGTGGTGGCTGAGCACCAAGTGCCAGATGAGCACAGTGTGACTCTGAGCAGAGCAGGGGGCATGCCACCCTGTCATCAATGTCCTGCATCACACACTGAAAACTCTGCCAGCAATGTCTTACCAGCTGTGGCCCCCCACACACACACCTAGAAGGAGCAACCTCTGAGCCCCAGGGCTCAGTTTCCCTGTGCTGGCTCTGGTGGCACGGGCTGTCCCAGTTGCCAGTGATGCAGCAGGAGGCCCATGTCCCCCCTGCTCTGGGACATCAGCCCAGAGTCCCTTGTGGCTCAGGGAGGAGAGGGCACAGTGCCAGAAGGAGATGGCAGTGGGGTCCCAGATGGGGGAAGTTGGTGTTCTCTGGCTGCCAGGGGTGAGGTGTCCCTGCACCTGCTACTGGCACATGCAGGACAGGGACACACTCCTTGAGCTCCCCGGGTTTGGGGCACCTCTGCAGCTCCAGGCCTGGCAGGCATCCATCCCCACCAGGCTGCCAGCATGCCACAGGGCGTGTCACCCTGTCCCTCTGGTCCCACAGGCCTGGGATAACAATCAGGGGAGCAGGAGACGAGGACAGAGTAGAGGAGGTGGATATGTGGAGAGGAGGTGGAAACAGGGAAAAATGACGGGTGTGGGAGAGAGATGATGGGTCTGGGGAGGCAGTCCTGAGTCCAGATTGAGTGTGCAGGGGGTGTGCCACGTGGTGCCCAGTGCCAGACCTCAGTACTCCTGCTCCAGGGAGAGAGTGGGAGATCTCCCGTGGGAAGAGCTGAGCTCAGCAGGCCATGCCCAGTGCCAAGCCGTGGGCATATCCCTCATCTGGCTTGTTCTGCAGGGACGTTGGGGGATGCTTGGGGATGTTAGGGAATACTGGAGGAGCTCTGGGGATGCTGAGGGATGCCAGTGGGTATTGGGGGATAGTGGGTGATGTTGAGGGATGCTGAGGGATGCTGGGGAGAGGTGAAGGGGTGTTTGGGGATGCTGGGGGATTTTTTGGAGGTGCCGAGGGATGTTGAGGGAATGCTGAGAAGACGTTGGGGAATGTTTGGGGGATGCTGGGGGATTTTGGGGGGATGCTGGGAGCATGCTGGGGAATGTTTTGGGGATGCTGGGCGATTTGTCGGCATGCTGGGAAGACGTCTGGGGGTGTTTGGTGGACGCTGGGCCACGCTGGAGGGACGCCGATGGGATGCAGGGAAGATGTTTGGGGATGCTGAGGGATGCTGGGGGACGCTGGGGGATGCGGAGCTGCCCAGCCTGGCCGCTGTCCCACCTCCCGGGCGGTGGTGGGTGACCAGCAGAGGGCCCGGCTCCCCCTCCCGCCGCCGCTTTATCCTGCCCAGCTCTCCCCGAACGCCCAGAGCCGCGGCCGGAGCCGGACCGAGCGGCTGTGCCCGGACACAGCTCCCGTGCAGCCCCGGGGGCTGCGCCGCCTCCGCCACACGCGCTCGCGGAGGGTGCGGGGACCATCGCGGGGGCACGATGCCTTCGCCGGCGCTTCTCCTCCTCCTGCTGCTGCTGCTGCTGGCCCCGGGGGCCGCGGGGATGCGAAGCGGGGCTGGGACAGGCAGCCCCCACCACGGCCAGGGCGCGGAGGGAGGCAGGACCCTGCCCACGGTCCCCCAGGACGTCGCGGAGGTGCAGGTGATGAGGGAGAGGTCGCGCCGGGGGACGGAGGAGGACTCCAAGTCGGTGCAGCAGTACGTGCCGGGGGTGCGGGTGGAGTTCCCGCGGCCCCTCAACTCCGCCAGCCTGCACCCCACCAGGGCCCTGCTGCCGTCCAGCACAGACCCCTCGGAGCAGCAGCCAGGGGTCCCCACGGACAGGGACAGGCTGGAGCCGCGAGCCAACCTCACCACCGTGTCCGACAAGCGGCTGCAAATCCACAACCCCTTGTACCCGGTGACCGAGAGCTCCTACAGCGCCTACGCCGTGATGTTCCTGTCCCTCATCGTCTTTGCCGTGGGCATCATTGCCAATCTCTCCGTGATGTGCATCGTGTGGCACAACTACTACATGAAGAGCGCCTGGAACTCCATCCTGGCCAGCCTGGCTTTCTGGGACTTCCTCATCCTCTTCTTCTGCCTGCCTGTGGTCATCTTCAACGAGATCACCAAGAAGAGGCTGCTGGGGGACGTGTCCTGTCGCATTGTGCCCTTCATGGAGGTAAGGGGCTGCACAGGGCCCTGCAGGGGTCAAGGACTCAGCTCCTCTCCTCCCTCCTGCTCTGGGGCAGTCTGTGCTGCTGGTGGCCTGGCACAAGGACTGTGCAGCAGAGACCCCCACGGTGAGGCACAGCAAGGAGCCGAGGGACAGTCCCAATAGAAACCTTCCCTTTGTCTCTGTCCCAGGCCATTCCTCAGGCTCTGCAGCCAGCACCAGCTCTGCCAGGGCTGGGAGGAGCCCATTAGACCTTCAGTTGTCCAGCCAGCATGGGCACTTCTGTCCTCAGGGTTCCTCCATTTGTCTGTCCCAGTCCCAACCTGACCCCCCCCAAGCCTGAGGGTTCAGCCTCACACTGTGCTGGCCCAGAAAGTGGCCACTGTGGGCTGCTGAGGATGGTCCTGGGGCAAGGGGGGTGCAGGTGGGCAGCACTGGGCAGCACTGGGGTGGGACAGCCCAGGAATTAGGTTTGGGACCTGAGATCTGTGTTTGTCATGAAGCCAAGCGTGGGAGAGCCAGGCACCTCCTGAGAAGGCCACAGGGACAGCAGAATGAGCAAAACTGCCTCAGATGGCAGGGTTTGGAGTGATCCCGCTCTTGCACTGGAAACAAACCATCCTCAGGGGAGTCTGGGGTCCAGCTGTGCCCCTCTGTGCCCTTATGGGACAGATCTAACCTGCCTGTGCTCCTTCTGTGGGGTCAACATCCATCAGAGGGTGCTAATACCTGGAACTACTCAGAGACAGTGTCAGGTTGTTGGAGACCCTCTTAGGCTTGGTCAGACCAGACAGGGTTCAGGACCTGCCTGTCCCACAGAGCATCCACCCCAGGGCCCTCAGCTGCTCCGTGCCCTGCTGGTAATGGGACAGTCACCTCCCTGTGCCCCAGTGCCTTTGTGCAGGACCTGCAGCGTCACAGGGGTCCCTGGCTGTGCACAGCCCTAGCAGGGGATCCCAGCAATGTCACTGAGGCCTCTGGGTGCAGTGATGGACCCACACTCTGAGTGTCTTGTCGGGCACAGCCCCAAACCTGCACAGCACAGCCCAGCACGGGGATGTGGTGTTTGCTGGGAGAGCTGTGCAGCCCCTCTGCTTCTCAGTGTCCCTGCTCCTTTCCAAAGCCCAGCCCAGCCTCTCATTAAATGGAGTGTTTGCTCCATCCCTCTCCTCCACCACAGGTCTCCATCACTGCAGCTGGGTGGACTCAGAGAGGGGCAGGAATTTGCCCAAGCGGGCTCAGTGCTTGGGGGAAGGAGGGGAAGGGAAGGGTTGATATCCCCAAAGCAGACCCCAGGCCTGAGGAGGATCTGCCACCATCTTCTCATGGGCTCCCTGTCCCTGTGGGAGAACCCTGGGGATGGCACCACCAGGCACAGGGATTCAGCAGCACCAGGGAGTTCCTGGGACAGCTCCATCCTGGAGGAGGCAGGAAGGGATGGGAATGATGGGATGCTGGTGTGGGGGCTACTCGTGCTCGTCCTGTGCTGCCCTCCTGCCCCTCAAAGCATGGGCAGAAAGGGGCTCCAGGTCTTCACCTGGGACTCAGCTGCAGGGAAACACAGGAACAACAGAGCCAAATCCCAGGGAAAGGGTCAGCCAGGACAGGGGGACCTGCAGGCCAATGGTTCATGTCCACCTTGAGTGGTTGAGGCTACTGGATGGATGCTGGGAGAACTGGACCTCCTGGCCTCGCTGTGTAGCTGCTCCAACGTCCTGTGGAGGGGCACAGAGCCAGGTTTTGGGAGCACAGCTGGTTACATGGGCTCCTGGGGACAGCTCACCTGCAGGGATGTGCTCGGGCTGACCAGTGGCACCAGCTGCATCCCTGCCAGGCCACTGGAGAGCATCCTATGCTCTGCAGGACCCAGGGGACCAGGAGAGACAGAAGAACCTGGGGAAGGGTGTGGAGGGAGGAGGCAGCAGCACAGCAGCACCAAGAGAGAGGGAACTGGCCCAATGTGCTGGGTGCTGGCTGTGGGACAGAGCAGGGTAATGGGTGCCCAGGGTGGCTTTGGGCTTTGGGCAGAGGAGCTGGGACATGCTGGGAGGTGGTGCTGAGTGCAGGATGCTGGTGCTAGGCTGGTGCCCTGATGCTGTGTCTGGGAAGATGCTGCTGTGCATAACCCACAGTTCTGCTTGGTGCTGGCATCACCCTGGTCATCAGCTGCTGGAGGGACCAGCCCCAGACCCAGGAAAAGGCGGGGGGGGGAGCAAGGCAGGCAGTGTTCTGGGCTGCTCCCCAGGCACCACGTGGAGCCCTGGGACGTTTCCTGAGTGCTGGGAAGGTCCTTCAGCATAGGGTGATGTTTGATGGCTTCGTGAGGCCAGGGATGGCCGCGGCACTGGGGGCACCAGCATGTGACTGTGCCATGGTCCTGGCCAAGGGCTGTGGGACTTGGCTCCCAGCTCTGGGGCTGGGACTGGGAACGCTGATTGTGACCCTGGGTGCCTGGCCAGTCCTCCCAGAGCCACAGAGATTCCTCTGCCTCCCTTGGCCTCCTCCTTTGGCAAAGGGGATGTTTTTCCTGCCATTCTCAATGCAGCGGAAATTGCCCCAAGCTGATTTGGGACAACGGCGCCTTCAACTCTCTTGGCCTGTCCGAGGAGAGCAGGGTAGGGACAAGCCAGCGTGGGGGGGGGGGTTTGGGAACCCTGGGAAGGTGCTGGTGGGTGTTATGGTCCCTGCTTTTCCTCTGCAAGAGCCATCCAGAATAGAGGAAGAGCCCGAGGGACAATCCTGCTGTTCCTACTCTGGCTGGATGGACAGACAAACATCCAGCAAAGCTTCTCCCTTCTGCAGAGAAGGGGGTTGGGCAGGGACTATGGGATGGGGGACATATTTATCCACTGTCCTTTCAGGAGTCACAGAAAAGTGGCTCTAACCCTGGGATGCAGCCACAGGCTGTGACCTACCTACAGCCTCGGAGGAGGGGTTGTGGTCTTGGGTAGCCAGGGGTTTGCCACAGGCCTGGTAGAGCCAACCTCCTGGTGACGTCCCTGCAGTAGGGCTCACCTGTTCTGCCTCCTCCCTCACCAGGTATCGTCACTGGGAGTCACCACCTTCAGCCTCTGCGCCCTGGGCATCGACAGGTTCCACGCAGCCACCAGCCCCCAGGCCAGCACCCGGCCCATCGAGCAGTGCCAGTCCATCATTGCCAAGCTGGCCGTCATCTGGGTGGGCTCCATGACGCTGTCGGTGCCAGAGATCCTGCTGTGGCAGCTGGCGCAGGACACGTCCCCCGTGAACGGCGTGGTGACGGAGTACTGCACCATGAAGCCCTCGTCCAACCTGCCCGAGTCCGTCTACTCGCTGGTGCTCACCTACCAGAACGCTCGGATGTGGTGGTACTTCGGCTGCTACTTCTGTCTGCCCATCCTCTTCACCATCAGCTGCCAGCTGGTGACCCGGCGCATCCGCGGCACCGAGAAGAGCGAGAGCCGGGGCGCCAAGCACGGCCAGTGCGAGAGCCACCTGAACTGCACCATCATCGCGCTGACCGTCATCTACGGGCTCTGCACCACCCCCGAGAACGTCTGCAACATCGTGGCGGCCTACATGTCCCCCGACATGTCCAAGCAGACCCTGGACCTGCTCAATCTCATCAACCAGTTCTTCCTCTTCTTCAAGTGCTCGGTGACGCCCGTCCTGCTCCTGTGCCTCTGCCGTCCCCTGGGCCAGGCCTTCATGGACTGCTGCTGCTGCTGCTGCGAGGGCTGCGGCCCCGACACCGCCTCCAGCGAGGGCAGCGCCGACAGCAAGCTCAAAACCGAGATGTCCTCCTCCATCTTCTTCGACAAGCCCCGGGAGACCCCCCCGCCCCTCCTGGCCCTCGGCACCCCGTGCTAAAAGCGCCACCGGGGAGCCGTAGAGATCGTTCCACCACCTCCTCCCAAGACCAAACGTTGTTTTGCCGTTAGCGCCCGTGTCTGGATTGTGGAACAAAGCAGAAGAGACGGCTCAGGGGGCTGCGCCGTGGGCTCCAAACCCAGCATTGGGCAGGTGGGGCTTGAGACCCTGTGGCTACATCGGTGACCTTCTTGCCTCTGCCCAAAGACCAGTGAGGACATCAGCACCCTGCCCGGTTGGGCTCTGTGGGGCTGCTGCTCTGGAGATGGAATTGTGCCGGAAAGGTCCCATCTGAAACCGCGGAGGGTGGCCATGGTGGCTTGCAGAGGACACAGCAAACACAAACTGCCCCTCGTCCCATCCCCTCCCCTCCTGCCAGCCCCTCCACAGTAGGAGAAGGTCCCAGTGACTGTATCCCACGGATCCAAGCCGTGCCCTGTATGAGCTCAATAAACCAGTAACCTAGAGCACATCGCACCTGCAGCTGCCGGCACCGCCGGGCTGAGCCCCGGCAGCCCCTTGGATGGCCCTTCCCTAAAACTGGGGGGCTCTGGGGTGGGCATGAACAGTTGAAGGGGCGTGAGGGCAGGGAAGCAGCTCTGTCAGGGCAGGCAGCAGGTACAGGTGGTGGGGAAAGGCCCCTTTGCCCCCTCCCTCTGGGGTGACGCTGAGCGGTGCCTGTGGGAGGGTTCCCTCTGAAGCATCAGGCTTGGGGTGGTCTCTGGGACTTGAATTGGTCCCAGTAAAGCCCAGCCAGCCCAGCACTGGGCTGCGGTGCCCCACAGCCTGCGAGGCAGTTGGTTCCCTACCTGCATTATGCAGGACCAGGCGCTGCTCTTGCAGTGCCTGGGGTGGACGTGGGACCACCACCCCCTGGGGAGCCTTGGGGTGAGCACATCTCACCCAGACTGTCCCCCGCAGGGCTCCTGGCCGTTGCAGGGACAGGATTGTCCAGGGAGATGGTCTCAGGACATAAGGGTTTCCAACCCCACATCCACCCCCTGCCCACGGCTCCTCTCCGGGGTGGGTGGTGGCTCAGGGAGCAGCCCGGGCTGCGGATCTGCCTGAGGGCAGGCTGGTCATGGCTGCCCATCCACCGGAGCTGTTAGAGCTCCTTGTCCCAGCTGCTGGCAGCCGCCCCAGCCCCCGAAATGCCGGGGCAAGGGAGACGGTTGCTACGGGCAGTGAAAGCGAGGGGCTCACTGTGGGCTTTGTGCACCAACACCCACCGGGCTCCGCTCGGGCTTTGCTTTCACAGCTCCGTTTCCAGGGAAACAAAAGCCCCAGTTTTCTTCCGAGAGCACAAAACTGGGTTTTTCCTTTCATCCTCCTCCTCCTCTCTCCCCCCCCCCCCCCCCCCCCCAACAACCGAGCGCTGGGTCCCACAGTTTGGGAGAAGAGGGGTCTCACCCTGGCACAGGGATGCAGGGGGGTGCAGAGCCCGGGCCGTGCCTTTACTCCCCTCTGTCCCCTCGGGGCAAGCGGGGTCCCCGTGGGGGTTGGAGGGCAGTGGGGGCAGTGAGGGGGAGCATCTCTCATGTGCCTGGTCCACGTAGCTCAGTCCTGAGCCCGGGCCAAGGGCGAACAAAGCTGGGCTTGTGCTGCTGCGGGGCTGGATGGGTGGGGAGGGGGAGTGCGGGCGGGGGGCAGGGGAGGTGCAGGCAGCACCATCACCATGGGCTGCACGTGGCCCCACGTGGCCCCACGGCGGGCACAGCACCCCACGGGCTGGGCTGAACCCCAGGGCACCTGCCAGGCACAGGGTACAGCCCTTGGTGGGAGGGCAGAGGTGGAGGGACCCCAGAAGCAACTGCCACAGCCCCCAGGGGATATGGGGCAGGAGGCCACCCCCAAAGGGCACAGGGCAGGGGGACGCCAGCAGTGGGAGGGGGCAGGAGCAACAACGGCCACAGACGGAGTCTCCAAGCTCATCTTGGCACCCAGGCCAAGGAAATGAGGCATCCAGAGGTGTGCCAGCCCCTCTTGGGAGAGCATGACCACACGGATGGTGCTGCTGGGGGGACAGGGACCCCCATCCTGGGCAGGGCCCTGAGGGACGGGTGGCAGCAGTGGCGAGGAAATAACGTGACTGCAACCACACCCCCAACGCAAAATTGTTAATTTATTATTAGGAGGCAAAAAAAAAAAAAAAATTGTACAGTTACAAGAATCATTCCCCAACAGAGGTCAAATCTGAGCCAAAATACC
>NW_020955772.1:603551-747815 GCF_003031625.1 Empidonax traillii | reverse complement strand
GGAGGAGTGGGGGGTGACAACACTTTACAAGTCATTAAATTAAAAAAAAAAAACAAAACAAAAACAAGAAAAAGAACAACAAAAAGAAACCTCTCTTTGTGCAATTCTGCAAAAACAAGAACAGAAGATAAACCCCTGGCCTGACGCCCCAGAGCTGAGTGGGAAGAGGCTGAGAGGGGCCCTGCAGCCCCCCCAGCCATTCCCACTCCGTGCCCCAGCCCTGCACTGGGACTGGCAACTGCCTTCCCCCTGCACACCCACCCTCCAGCAGCCCCCCAGCACAGATGAGTCCTCAAAAACTGGCCCCAAACAATCTGGCCAGGCCCCCAGGCTGCACCTGGAGAGGCTCAACAAATCATCACATGGTACAGATGGTCACAGCCTTCCTCATCCCCCCAAAACCTCCCCTCATCTTCCCACCACCCGCAGACAAGGACCCAACTGTGGTCCCCAAAAGCCCCCCCTTGCCCCACAGCTCCCACATCCCCCCAGCCAGGGCAGCAGAGCAGGGGGTGGCACGGGGAGCAGGGAATGGGGAGCAAGGAATGGAGAGCAGGGCATGGTGAGCAGGGCATGGGAAGCAGAGCACGGGGAGTAGGGAATGGGGACAGAAAATGAGGAGCAGGACATGGGGAACAGCACAGGGAGCACCTCCCTGGCTCCAGTGAGATGCCCTGAACGTGCCTCCAGGTGCCCCCATGTGTCCCTCCCTCCCCGGGGTCCCCATGGGATGTCCCCAGCCAGAGCAGAGCCAGCAGCCCCAGCCAGGCACAGGCAATGCCATTTGGCACATGGGGAGCCAGGGCAGCCACCCCAAAAGGGTGCAGGGGGCTGAGCCAACTGTAGGGCAGCTGCATGGCAGGAGCCAGCCCCCTGCACCCCCAGGGGCTGCTGGCATTGCTGGGCCTCCTGCACTGGCACCAGTCCCCCAGATCAGCCCACCCTGAGCATCCAGGCTGGGCAGTGGGCAGGATTTGGAACAGGCACAGGAGGGGGGGACATGTGGGGCAGGGGGACGAGTGGCCCTGGGCCCCAAGGAGGGGTTGGGGCAGTGGCACATCAGCCAGAGGCAATGGGGGGAGGCTGATCACAGCAGCCTGTGTCTAATCCCTGTCCCCTGGAGCCCAGGGGCAGCATCAACCCCTCCCCCAAGCCCTGCCCATAAGGCTGAAGCCCGAGGCAGGGCATGGTGGGTACCTCCTGATGCCCCCAGGGTGGTCTCTGCCTGGAGGTAGCAGCAGGACACCCAGGGAAGGGAAGATGGAGCCCCAGGGGACCTGCCTGCAGCTGGCACAGTCCCATCCCCAAGGGCTGCCTTCTGCTACCACCCTCCTCTTCCTCCCAGTGCTGACCCTCGGCCGGCCTCGGGGAGCCCCAGCTTTCCTACTGCTCACAGGGCCCAGTTTAGTAACAGCACTATCCCTTAAATTAAAAAATTAAAATATATATACATATATATATATACTGTATACACAGACAACAACAGAACAGTGCCAAAATGGAGGGAGAGAGGGAGAGAGGGAGAGAGGGGAGGGGAAGAGAGGAGAGGGGAGAAGAGGAGGGCAGTCGGACATTTTCTTTACAATAAAAACAAGGACTCTGCCCCAACACGAGCAGAGTCTGGGGTCCCCTAAAAATACCCATCTAGAGAGAGAGCTGGAGGGACAGAGCAGGAGAGAGGGGCGTGGGCTTGTACAATGGCATCTTCCCCGATCCGAGCCAAGCCCGTGGGATCTCAGCTTCGCCTGGACTTCGAGTGCTGGATAAGCCACTGTAGGGTGATGTCTGCAGAGGCAAGGGGACACTTAGAGCCTCTCCCCCTGGCTGTCACCCCCTCCTGTGCCAACCCCTGGGCACAGGCTGCCCTGTGCCCCCAGCCCTCGGCACTCACCGATGTTGTCCTTTTCTTTGCAGGAGATGGAATAGCAACAGATCTCTCGGTCCTGGATCGCCGAGAGGTTCCTGTGGGAGAGGGGCAAGCGCTGGCTGTGTGGGGCAGCCTGGGGAGATACCTCCAGGCAGCCCCTGGAGGGGGTTCCGAAACAGGGCACACTGAAGGGACAGAGGCTCCCCAGGAGCTGTGTGTGGGTCAGGAGAGGCCACCAGCACTCTATGCCTGAGGGCAGAGGTGTTTTTTTGGGGGGTGGAGGAATGTGATGGGGCAGGAGGGACCTGATACCACCAGAGAGCCTGGCCACAAAATTCCACAGCTACTCCCCAGCTCTGCAGCCAGACAGGGCAGGCAGGGTGACCAGAGCAGCACCCCCGGGGAACCCAGCCCACCGTGAGACCCCCAGGGAGCCTGGTCCCACTGTCCCCAGCTCCACTGCCCAGCACCACGCTGTGCCAGGCCCACACGCCACCGTGTGGCACTCGGGACACAGCCCTGGCTCTGGTGGCTCCAGCTCCTCCCTGTCTCCACAAGGTGTCACCTCCGTTTTCCTCAGCCACCCGTCTCTGCCGGCCCACCCTGGGCATCACAGTGTCACCCCAGATGGGTGACCCTGCTGGTGGGGACATGGCAGAACAAGGTGGGGGGGTGGTGTCACACTGTGCCACAGCCCCACTGTGGCTGCCTGGGCCACTGGCAGACTTACATCTTCTCGATGAGCTCCTTCTCATCCAAGGCACCGGGCAGGTCCCGCTTGTTTCCCAGGACGAGGACCTGCAGGGTGGGACAGGGGACATCTGAAGCTCCCAGCTGCCAGACCAGGCAGGAGCCTGCTTCTGCCACCCAGCAGCAGAGTCTGCTTGTGATTCAGGACAGCCCTAGCCACTCCACCAGGATGTCCCAGATGGAGAAAACCCCTTCTGCAGCAATCAGGAGGCAGAGCACTTCAATTAACTGCCTTAATTAGCCTGTGTACAGCATCTCTTATGCACTCTCTACTCCCAGTGTGGAGATGGCCCCACAGCAAATCCTCCCTGAAGGGCACCAGCATCTGTTGTGCCATCTAGGACTTTCTCTCAGGAGTCTCTTGCTGTCTTTGAGCAAAAAGCCAAGGGAAAGGGCTAAACCTGATGTTACCAGCACGAGCAGGCTGTGGATGCCGGGCAGACTCTGCTCTGCAGGCAGCCAGCACCAACCAGCAACGGCTGCTTGCGCCATCCACTGATCCCTCCTGATTTCGAGGCTCTTCACATCCTCAAAGGCATTCTCAGACCGTGCAAGGAAAACAACCACCTGGCAGGACTGGTTTGTCCCGCCAGAGCGCCCACACGACTGTCACCTGACAGGGGCAGCGCCGAGGCTGCACATCCAGGCTGAGCCGGGGCTCTGCAGCAACACAGCAGGCAGCATCTCCCCGTTCCAATCCCGAGGCTTGCTCTCCCAGAGGAGAGCGTTCAGAGGGCTACAACTGCAGCGTGGTGTGTCAGGAGCTTAATTTAGCAGGCAGCGGACGTTCGGGATCCGTGGCAAGATCCCCAATTAGCTCCTTTCAAAAGGAGGCCGGTTTGGGATGCTCTGTGCACATCCCACCCTGGCACGTGCAGCGTGCCTCATGCTGTGCCCTGTCCCCACCTCCTGCACACGTCACAGCCCCAGGAGCCACTCTCCCAGGAGATGGGGGACCTTATTGTCACACCATAAATCAGGCACAAGAGGACAGATTGAACACACGGTCTGTGCTCCCTGCCCTAAAGCTCCCTCCCTCTCTGTTGCTTGGCCTATCTCTGGCCTAGAAAGCTCCCTCAGGAGCACAGTGGGGAAGGGTTTTTTCCCCAAGGAAGGGGATCCCTGCCCTGAATCTGCTCTGCAAGCCCTGGCAGCCTCGGGATGGCGAGTGGCTGTGGGGACAGACTGAGGCAGCAGCTCACCGGGATGCCCTGGAGCTGCGGCTTATCCAGCAGGTTGTGCAGTTCGTTCTTGGAGGCCTCAATCTTCTCCTGGTCAGCAGCATCCACCATGTACCTGCAAGGGAAGGGACACCCCTGAGCACAGGCACTGGACACTGGGCCATGGAGGTAGAGGGGAGTGGAGGACCACCCTGTCCCCATCCCTGCAGGTGACAGCAGGGACAGGCTGGGCAGGAGAAGCTGAAGGACACACGTTGTCCCCAAGCACCCAATGAAGCTCATGTGCACATGGCAGCTCCCAGGGAGACACCCAGGATAGAGGACAAGTGGAAAAGGCAAGAGGAGCTGATGATGGAGAGGAGACGTTGACCCAAGAGGGGGAAGGACCTGCTCATCCCATCAGTGGGGTAATCCTGGGAGGGGCCACGGAGAAAATAGGTGTGAAGCCCATGGTCAGCAATGCTGCTCTGAGCACACAGGGAGATTTGGGGAAGGATTTTGCTCTTGTGGGCTGACACTCACCCTGCAAAGGATATTAGGGAAAATTTGTTCCCTGAAAGGGTGGTCAGGCACTGGAACAGGCTGCCCAGGGCAGTGGTGGAGTCACCATCCCTGGAATTGTTTAAAACCATCAGGGGACATGGTTTAGTGGTGACCATGGCCGTGTTGGGTGATCTTTAGAGGCCTTTTCCAGCCTTAATGATTCCGTGACAGTTCAGTGGTTCTAACTCCAGACACAGGTGTCCAGCCCCACCATCGCAGCTCCCCTTGCAGCCAGCCCAGTACCCTGGGGTGGGGCTGTGCCCACACCCACACTGGAGAGGCTCAGCATCAGCGTGTGGGTGACAGTGGAGCTCTGGCTCCCGGGATACTCACACGATGGCACTCACTCCACGGCAGTACCGCTCCCACATGCTGCGGAACCGTGGCTGGCCACCGATGTCCCAGAGCTGTGACAGGGAGATCGGGGTTACTACAGTGTCCTCTCCATCACCCCAGTGCCCCAAGCACCCCAGTCCTGCCCAAGACCACATGGCCAACCCAGGGCATTTTGCCCGTACACCAAACCCACCCCCATCCCGTCCTCTTCAGCCCAAACCTGGGGAGGAGGTTCCCGGCTCGGTGAAGCAGGGAGATGCTTCCCCTCAGGAAGGGCGGCTGTAGGACGTTGAATCCCCCCGTGGTTTCCTTCTGCTGGCATGGAGGGACCCCCCCTGGCCCAAGCTGGGTGCTCCTCCCCATGTCCACCACACCTCCTGCTCTTTCCCTGAGGCACTTCCCATTTCAGAACACTCTCAGAAGTGTTCCTGCAGCTGCCAGAGATCCCCAGCCACCTTTTCAAGCGTGTCCCGCAGCTCAAGTTCAACTCAAGTTGAACTCCCCCAGTTCAACTCAAGGCCCTCGAAAGATCCAGAAGCGGTAGAACCTTCCTCTCCCCTTGCTTCTGAGGCACAGACCACCACTTGAAGCCATGACCTGTTTTTCTCAGCACTGCCACCCTCAGCAAGGTGACCACATCCATGAGTCCCCACCAGCAAGCCAGAGATACAAGGAAACCTCCAGCACTGCAGCCTGGACTGGCTCTTACTGCACAAGTCTGGATCTCCCACATCTCACCACCTCTTTTGGTGGTACCTGCAGGATCCTAACAGGGCAGATCTCTCACTTCCAGATGGTGGAATCACAGTCCCTGGAAGCGTTCAAAGAACATAGGGATGTGGCACTTGGGGACATGGTTCAGTGGTGAACATGGTAGTGCTGGGGGAACAGTCCCTGAAATCCTTCCTAGTCCAGCAGAAGAGCCACCAATCTCCCTTCCCTCCACCTTTCATCCCCAGAGCCCTAACCAGCAGTAACACCTGCATCTTACCTTTATGGTAACATTCCCCTTGGTGATCTTCCTCATGTTGAAGCCCACCGTGGGGATCATGTCTTCATTGAACTGCCCTGACTGTGAGGAACAAGGTGAAAGAGTGTTAGGAGGCAGAGGAACATGGCCAGCCAGCCCACCAAAAAGAAGGGCATTCCTTTCCTGTCCCTTCCCTGTTGGGAGAAAATGTGGTGGGGGAGGGAAATCAACCACCATTGTTTCATTGTCCCTGGCTTGGTGAGCATTTTGCATGTTAATCACCCTCTCTTTGTACACTTTTGTTATTAGTATTGTTGCTGTTACTGGTCGTTTTCTTCCCTCACTGCTGTTACCAGTAAATTGTTCTTATCTCAACCCCTGACCTTCGCCTTTCGTGCTTCCAGTTAGAGGGGGAAGCAAGTGGTGGGAGCACTAAACTGGGGGGACACCATTCCTAAACCAGGACACTGCAGCTGCCTCCAGCAGCCTCCTTGGGACTCAGATCAAGTTTACTGCCTGTAAATGCATCCTGGAGGCCATGCTGTGGAATGCTGGGGAGCCAACAGGGAAGAGGGTTTGATAACCAGGTTAACACAGACATGAGGATTTTGGCCATCAGTGCCAGAAAACTGCAAGGAACCACCAACCATGGCCAAACTCATCCCAGTCAGCTCTTAAAACCTCCGTTTCTTGAAGGCTTTTCTGGTTTTTCTCTCAGTTAACACAAACCTCACAACAGGAAGGCGATTTATGCTGTTTTCTCATAAGCAGATTTTGGAGCCAACGACTCCTCCAGACCCACCACATCACCGAATCCCCAGGGTTTTCCTGACCTCTTCCAACGTCTCAGCAGTACACACCACTTCCCTTTTTCATTTCCCTTTTGCATCCAACAGCAAAACCCAGCAGCCAAGGGGTGTCCAGGCCACCCTGCACCCAGAAACCACCGTGGGGAACGGCAGGGAAGGGTGCAGGGAGAGGAGGGGAAGCAGGAAGGGATCCACAGGGGATGTTTCCTCTGGACTGAGGTTCAATACACAACTTGGCTTTATGAAATTAAGAAATTCACAGGCTTTGATCAGCAGACACGGACAGCAATTGCTGAAGAGCTCCAGGAAGCTGCAGACACTTCCCTCAGGGATCCCAGACTACATCACAGGATCTGCTGCCTGTGCAAAAGCCACCCAAGGCACAGTTCAGGCAGACAGAAGCTTATTGCAGAAGGGGATGGGCTGCAGGAGCCAGGAGACACCTCCTCTTCCCTCCATGGGGAAAGTGAGGCACAGCCTTGCTCCCTGCCCCAAATCCTTCCTCCCTGCAGCACCCGCCTCCAGGGGCCAAGGGGCCAGCAGAAAACCCCTTGAGCTGTCCAAAACAGGCTGGGACCGTGACACATTGTGGTCCAGGATGGTTTGCATGTGATCCCTGCTGTCCCAGCACCCACAAAAGCATCTTCAACGTGCTGCAACTTGCTCAGCTTCTCCTGCATCAGCTGCTCTCTGAAAGCAGTTCAGTGGTGGAAACAGAGTGTCCCCTCTTTCCTCTCCAACTATCCCTGACAGTGGCACCTTCAGCACATCTCCAGCTCCCTGCAGGCTCCAGCCATCCACAGCTCCACTGCCAGGAAATCAAGAGACTACCCAGCTGGAGACATGCAAAAGCTTCGCTGGACATATCCTAGCCCCCCCAAATTTTGGTTTTGCAACGGTCACAGCACCCATGCTGACCCTGGAGATGACACCAAGCCACACCGATCACTTGGGAATGAGGTTCCACTGGGATGCACAAAAATCCTTGCAGGCATGATGGATTTCATGGCTCCAACTGGCAGATCAGGTCTTTACAGGCTGATTTTGCCAGGGTTCCCCAGCAGTCTGCCCAAACCACTCTGCCTCGCTGCCCTGCCTGGAAGGGTTGGGTTACTGGGAGAGGTGGATTCAGCTTCTGCAGGGGCAAGCAGTGCCCAGAGCAGATGGCCTCACCACCACCACTGCCTGCATTGCCACACATGGCCTGGCTCCACAGCACCCCTCAGCTTGCAGATCCATCATCCCAGGCCACGAGCATGGTGGGAAACCCACAGGCCCCTCCTGGCCCTGCTCCCTGCAGTGCTGAGACGGGCTGTGCTGCCCTCCCTGACCCCACCGGCCCCATCTCCAGGGCTCTGGGTATCTCAAGAGCAAAAATGGGATCTGGGGACAGCAGCCAGGCCATGCATGTGCTGTCCCTAGAGCCCAGGTGACACTGCTGTAAGCCCACCCGAGTCAGGCAGGACGACGCTTCCCACTCCCTGCAATGCAGTTAATGCACATATTTATTTCTTTTTTTTAAGAGCACGGTATCACTGAAGCTCAGGGTTGGGTTTGGGTTTTTTTTTTCTCATAAAAATTAGGTTCCTCAGATGAAAGGGAAAACCCTAGGGCTACTTTTGCTTCTTCAGCACTGCATCACAGCCCAAAGTACGCTGGACAGCAGCGCTGAGGCTGCGCTGACCCAACTCTCTGTGAGATGCTCCCAGCGGCTCCCCAAGGACAGGCAGCACAGCCTCAACTCTGAGGGGAAGCCAGCAGCTCTGTGGAAGATCTGCAGCAGTGTCTGGTCCCACCTCTGTCCACAAATGCCTATAAATCTATCAGTGGCTGCTCTGGTTGAGATGTGTCCTGCAGTGGGGCAGCACGAAGCACTGGTGGCTCAGTTTGCTGCTGGTCCAGATTTTGGGGTGCTGGACATGTGCAGCCCCCACTGGCATCAGCACTACCTGATGGCAGCACAGAGTCTGTTATAGCAGCTCTGGAGAACTGGCTGGACGGTCACAGTGTTGAGGTGGGTCTGTGAAAACCTCGTGGAGTTCAAAGAGGCCAAGTGGAAGATCCAGCACCTGTTGTCAGGGCAATCCCAAGCTTAAATCCAGTCTGGGTGGAGAATGGCTGGAGAGCAGCCCTGAAGAGAAGGACTTGAGGTGTTGGTGGATGAAAAGCTTAACATGCCCCAGAGAAGCTGTGGCTGCCCCATCCCTGGAAACGTTCAAGGTCAGGTTGGACACGGCTTGGAGCAACCTGGGCTAGTGGAATATGTCCCTGTACGTCCCCACCCATGGCAAGGGTGTTAGACAAGGTGACCTTTAAAGGTGCCTTGCAATCAAAACCACTCTACGACCCTGTGATCTTGGAAAACCACCACTGTCCATTTTTCCTGGCTTATGCTGACAGACATTGCAGCAGCAAGACAAGACCATGCCCCCTCCAGTTTCTTCTCCTCTTCCAGAAACACAGGAGAAAACCCCCCAAAAAACCTCCCCCCTTCTGCATTATGAAGCTAAGGGGTAAAGATGCAGCTGTGGAGGGTGCAGGCGCTGCATCTGGAGGCAGAAGGACCACAAGTCAGCATGAGGGGGTTCAGCTGGCCAGTGAAAGGGTCAGTGGCTTTCCAGGGATGGATGGGAGCAGGCACTGAGCTCTTCAGCCCTCCAAGCCACTCTCAGGACATGCCTCCAGCAGTGGTGCTGTCGGGAGAGCCACAGCATCCATCATCCTATCTGATGCCACAAGTGAAGCTGATGTGGTTCCACAGACTGGTTGAAGTTGGAAGGAACCACAGTGGGTCATCTGGTCCAGCCTCCCTGCTCAAGAGGGATCATCCCAGAGCAAAGGATGGCATCCAGACTCCACACCTGCTCTGGGCAGCCTTTTCAGTGCTCAGTCACCCATACAGTAAAGAAATTCTTCCTCATGTTCAGGTGGAACTTCTTGTGCATCAGTTCCTGCTTCTTGCCTCTTGTCCTATTGCTCAGCATCACTGAGCAGAGCCTGGTCCATCCTCTGACATCTCCCTGCAGACACTGACAGATTTGATGAGGTCCCCTCTCAGATGTCTCTTCTTGAGGCTGACCAAGCCCAGCTCCCAGGGAGGGAGGGAGGGAACCACCCACCTTCCGGGCAAACAGAGTCCATTTTTCAGTCAGGTGCAGCTAAAAATCCTGGAACACAAGGACAGTGCCAACCCCACGCAGAGCAGCTCCAGCCCCAGCATTGCTCTGAGGGAAGGGGGGCACCTCTTGCACCCACACAGACGTCTTGTGAGATGTCTCCAACGATGCCAAAATCCCATACTTCTCAGTTCAGGTTCTTCCCCTCCCCAAAGCACAAATCACAGCTATTTCCCCTTCCAACACCCCCATTGCAACACCCTAGAGCCAGGCGCCTCCAACCCTCCTCAGGCAGCTCCTGTCGAGTCGGCATTTTCTGTGTCACGCCGCTACTTCACTGTCCCCGACACCTTCTTTCCAGGACATTTCCTCAAGGCCTGGTGCCCCTTTTCCTGGTGCATTTGCCACGAAATGTGGACTTCCCAAATAACCTGAACTCAGCCACCGAGCCTGACTGCCCTGCAAGGGTGTCAAACACCCCTCCACAGACCTGTTACACCGGCAGACCACGGTGCCAGCTCCAGCCCCCTCCAGAGCTGCTGGAGTTCCTCAAAGTCCCTTAGCCAGCAATCCTGGCTAAGCACAGAGAGTCCTGGTGCACGGGTTCTTCCAGGTGGGGTCTTGCCCATAGTAAAACTGCCCTGCTACAAAGTGTTTCCTTGCAGGAGCAAACCCCACTGAGCCCATGCTGAGCTCTGTCTCTGGATGTGGCTGTGAGGAGGAGGCACGTGGGGAACAGGGCAAGATAAGGACATGGCACCAAGGGAAACTTCCCAAAGAGCATGGCTCCAGCGCAACCAAGCCTCCAAATGGGCTGAAAATCCCCTCTGACAGCCCAGCACCTCCCAGCACCCTGAGCGAGCGGCAATAACTCCCTGTGCTTCGGAGCCATGGCACCGAGCAAGCAAAAGTGCAGGGACAAGGAGGGCAGTAGGGCAGCCAGGGCAGCTGGAAGATCCTCATCCTCCTCCCTCCATGAAACCCTGCGGGGAGCGACAGCCCAAACCTGACCCTTCGGGATCCGCCCACCTCGCAGCATCGCCCCTGGAGAGAGCGAGAGCAACCCAAAAAAAGCAAGAGGGGAAACTCCACCGAGCATCCCCATGGCTGAAACCACACCCTGGGCTCTGAGATCGCGCTCCCGATCTGCTGCCGGATCCAGGGACCCCGTGGACGAGGCAGCACAGCTGGGGAGAGGCCAGGGTTGGAGGTGCCCGAGGCGGGTGTCACATCCCCACCGGGGTGTGGAGCGTGTGCTGCTGCAGCACCCGGCACCCACAGCACCCTGCTGCTGCCCGAGCAAGGTCGCCAGGCAAACATCTCCTACACCGGCCCCTGGGCACTGAAACCTGGCGGCTTGGAGCCCAGCAGGGTCACCGCCAGGATCCCCACCCGCGCGTCCCGGCGGCGGCAGGGACGATGACAAAGCTCCTGCTGCAAACCCGTCCGAGGGCAGGAGCTTCCCGGCTCCCGGGGCCGAGGCTCCCGCAATCCTGGGCGGCGGCAGCAGCAGCAGTACCCACCCAGGGCACCAGAACCGGCTGCTGCCCACCGGCAGAGCCCCGGCCGGGAAGGGCAGGGGAGTTCCCTGATCCTTCCCCAGGGCCTGCTCCAGCCGCGGCTCCGAGCACCACGCTGGGCTCCGCGGATGTCGGGGGGGTTTGCCTGGAGCCCTCCCGATGCTGCTGGACCTGCACCCTGCACCCCACACTGCACCCCATAGCGTGCCCCACTGCCTGCAGCTCCAACCCCACCCCACCCCACCCTGCACCCCACTGCCCAAATGCATTTCCAAGGCTGGGGTGTGATAGGGCGGAGCCATTCCCGGGAGCAACCCAAGGGGCGCAACTGGGGGGCTGCAATGGGGGTTGCAATGGGTGAGGTGCAATAGGGGGTGCAACGAGGGGGTGCAGTGGGGGGATGCAATGAGGGGGTGAAATGGATGAGATGCGATGCCGGGGGGGATGCAATGGGGGATGCAATGGGGGGTGCAAGGAGCAGGGGTGCTGCCCTGGGGTGGCCCCGCTGCTCCCCGGGGATGCGGGGGATGCGGGTGTTCCCCGGGGGGATGCGGGCGTTCCCCGGGGGGGCTCACCGCGATAACGTTGACGAAGGTGGTCTTGCCCGAGTACTGCAGCCCCACCAGGGTCAGCTCCATCTCCTCCTTCCAGAACAGCGCCCGGAACCAGTCCAGCAGCTTGTTGAAGAGCGCCAGCATGGTGCCGGGCCGGGCCGCGCCGCGCCGAGCGGGGCCGAGCGGAGTCGAGAGGAGCCGAGCCGGGCCCAGCTAGGCCGAGCCGAGCCGAGCCGAACGGGGCCGAGCGAGGGCCGAGCCGAGCCGAGCCGAGCTGGGCCGCGCCGAGCCGAGCCGGGCCGAGAGGGGCCGAACCGAGCGGGGCCGAGCGAGGCCGAGCCGGGGCGGGGCCAGTCGGGGCGGGGCCGGGCAGGGCCGAGGCGATCCGAGCGGGACCGAGAGGAGCCGAGTCGAGCCGAGCGGGGCCGAGTCGAGCCGAGCGGGGCCGAGTCGAGCCGAGCGGGGCCGAGAGGAGCCGAGCGCGTCCGGAGCGCCCCGGTCGGAAGCGATGGAGGCCGAGCCGCCGCCGCCGCCGCCGCCCGTATTGTCCGAGCGCAGCCCCCGCCGAGGCACCGGGTGGGGCCCGAGCGCCGCCGCTGCCGCGCCCCCTCCCGGAGCGGAGGACCCGCCGCACCGGGCACGGGACATCGCGCCCTGCGGGACACCCCAGGATACAGCGGGATACCCGGGACACGCTGGACACTACGGATACCCCGGGACACCCCAGGATACACCGGGATACCTGGGACACGCTGGGCACCCCGGATACCCCGGGATACCCTGGGACACCTCGGGACAGCCTGGGGCACCCCCGTCCCCCCGGGATGCCCTGGAACACTCCAGACACCCCCGGGATACCCTGGGACACGCCGGGATACCCTGGGACACCCTGGCCATCCCGGGCGCAGTGTGCAGAGGGTGCTGGGGGTGAGGGTGTTGAAGGTGTGGCAGTGCCAGGTGGGGGAGATGGAGGGCACGGGGGTGAAGGAATTCGGGTTGCAGTGATGCTGGTGGCGCAAAAGTCGGGGGGCACTGAGGGTGCAGGGATGCAGGGTGTGGTCAGCGTAGGGGACCCGGGGGTGCAGGGGTGTGGGGTGTGCAGGGGTGGATAGAGATGCTTGGTGTCAGAAGCAGGGTGGGGACTGTGGGGTGCAGTGGGTGCCAGGAGCCCCGAGCAACGTCCCAGGAGCTGATGAGCAGATTTCCACCGGGAGAACGAGACACAGCCCAAAGGCACGAACGGCTTCCTCGAAGGATGGGAGGACTGACACGCAGGGCCATTTGTGATTCCCTCATGCTGGGTTGCTTTATTCTGGCAGTGGCTGGGGAGAGCCCGTGTGCAGAGGTTGCTCGTGCTCTCACGAGAGACGAGGATGCTGAACCCATTGCTAAAGCTGCCTGAGACAAAGATGTGTGCACAGAAAAGAGGGAAACTGGGATGGGGTTGGATTCACCTCACAGGGGATATCTCAACCCCCGACAAGAAACGGTGGGAGAGAGTTTCCACCATGTGCTGCAAGTCTGGGAAGCTGCCTTTGTTTCTGGAGACAGAAACCATTTTGCTTTCGGAGCTGCTGCAGCCTGCTCAGGATCCCCGTGCTCTCAAGGGGAGGCCTGAGGAAGCAGGAATATCACTGCTTTCTGTAATTACCCCATCATAGCTCCTCCTCATACCAGTGAAAAATTCTTCATCCCTCCTGTTCTTGCATGTAATTCGTGACTGAATCCACAGAATCACAGATTTGTTCAAGTTGGAAAAGACCTTTAAGATCAGCAAGTCCAACTGTTACCCCAGCACTGCCATGGCCATCAGTAAACCATGTCCCCAAGTCACCATCCTCCATCCCTGATGGGGATCTGACCCCCATTGTCACCCCATGGTCTCCATGTGGGGAGTGTGGGACTGGGCAGAGTGTTGTGCAAGGCTCCAGGGTCTCTCCAGACAAGAGCATATTTGACATTCCCAGGAGGTTTTGATGTGGTTGCTCAACCAAGTTCCTTAAGGAAACTGAATGGTCAGGGCTGTGCCCACGTGGGTGATGGGTGGCTTATCCTCCTGCTCCCTGGTTCAGAGTTTAACCCCTGGGCTACTGAGGACCAGCACAAACAGATGTCACTCCCGTGTCCCACAGTGTCCTCTGGTGCTGGGTGGGTTCCACTTTCTGCAGGTGCTCTCACAGGGCCTCCTGGGACCCCAGTGCTGTCCTGGAAATGTCAAAGTGTGGCCTGAAATGTCTCCTTTCCAGGTGATGGCTTGGTCAGTGATTACTTGGAATCCATGGATGCTGTTGGAGACTCACCTTTCCAGGGAAGGCAACTGGGAACACATCACTTGCAAACTGCAGATGCATTTGGGAATCTCCCCTGCTAGGGAGAGGGGAGGTTCAGGTATTAGGGAGAATATTAAGGATATTAGGGATAATTTCTTCCCTGAAAGGGTGTTCAGGCACTGGCACAGGTTGCCCAGGGTGGTGGTGGAGTCACCATCCCTGGAAGCGTTCAAGAAACAACTGAACATGGCACTTCCTGATACAGTTTAGTGGGCACAATGGGATTCAATAAAAGGTTGGATTCGATGACCTTGGAGGCCTTTTCCAACCTTAAAGATTCCATGATTCTACTTTAGGGCAGTTGAGAAGGTGTTGGCTGAAGGTGGAGAGAAAAGCAAGCCATGGAACAACGGTACCCAACTGTGCACCTGTCGTACCAACCCATCAAGGTGTGTCTTCAGCAAGAAGAGCCTCATGGAGCGTGTTTGGAGCAAGCCCAGCCCTGCCCACAGACGATGCACAGCCAGGACAGAGGCTCCATTTATTTCAGGGTAGTTCTACCAGCGCTGCATCTCACAGAGTGAACACTTCTCTGCAGCTGAAAGACAAACCGCGCTCCCGGCGCTCCCCAGGCGTGCAGTTCCTCTGCACAGCCTGCTCTTCTGGTTCGGGATCTTGGCGCCTCTCAAAAGCCAAAGCTTCTTTCCACGGGTGAAATCTGCCTCGAGGCAGCAGCAACAGCCACCTCAAGCACCCACTGCACCCCTCATGTGAACCCCCCACACCTTGCTCGCCCCCAGGGTCCGAGGCCACAGTCCCTGTGGGTTTGCTCAGCTGTTCTCATCCCGAGGGACGCTCGTGCTGCTTTTCTGTGGCCTGGCAGCATCAGGAGAGGTTTTGGTGGAGGTATCCCCGAGGCTGGTGCAGGAGAGGTTGGAGTGGGGAGCCAGAAGCCTGGTGGGAGCCCTGTGCTAGTGGCCTCCAGCCTCTGGCAGCTGGGAAGCGTAGAGAGCTAGTGTGTGATGGAGGAACTGGTACTGCTCGCTGGTCTGGATCATCCCACCTCTGCAAGGGAAAGGCAGGGCCCACTGACACTTAACCAAACCCAGAACCCCATTCCCGGCTCTCTGCTCCTGGGACACAATATTCCTGTTTCACCAACCATGTCTAGATGCCTCTGAAACAGGCAGCAGTGCTGCCCAAAGAGTACAGGGGCTCAGAAGCATTGCTGGGCTGTTCAAAATGAGATTAGCAACTGATTTGGCTCTAATATTTACCAGCATGTCTTGAAAAGTGGCCAGACAGAGGGTTTCTGGATCTAATGGCTGAGCTGGAAGGGAAGGAGCAGATGGCTGCCAGATTCAGAGCCCTGTCCCTCATATCCTCAGGTCAGATCTCAGCAGAGCCAGCCTGGCACTGGGAATTGTTTGCTTTCCACACATCTGCATCCTCCAGCAACCCTTCTGGTTTCCACCAGAAACAGTCCCTGTGCCCCCTTGGGATGCCCATCCCCATGCCCTTCCCACACCCCTCCTCCCGGGCTTGGCACCCAGCAGGACCCTCCAAGGAGCCTCCTGCTCTGAGCACCCACCTGTCTATGCGGAGATGGCACACAATTCCCAGGATATCCACCTCCCCCTTGTCCTTCAGCTGCTGGCACCCCATCCTGGTGGCGATGAAGCAGCCCGTGCGGCCGATGCCTGCGCTGCGGGACAGACACAGCTGTGCTGAGCACCGACAGCACCCACTGCCTGGACATGAATCTGGCTCAGCTGGATGCACTCCTGGACTGGTTTGCTGCTGTGATTTCTGCAGGAGGGTGCCCTTAACCACAGCTCCACAGCCAAGCTGCAGGCTGTGCTCAGTGGCAGAGTGAGCAGGAATCACGGAGCCACAGAATGGGTCAGGTTGGAAGGGACCACCCGTGGGGTCACCTTGTCCCACCTCCCTGCTCAAGCAGGGTCTTCCAGAGCCAGAACTGTGGATGTACCGTGGGGCTGGGGGCTGAGTCCTGACTGCAGACCTGCTCCTACCCTGCTGTCCATGGACCCAGGTGCAAGATGTGCCAGGTTAATGCCTCCATCCTGCTGCCAGGACCCCTGGTTGCTGTGGGGTTGCTGTGCCCTGGGATTTCTGCACCACAGCAGGACCAGCACATGAGCATTCATATGTGGGGTTTTCTCTGGCAGACTGACCCCCAAGTGAAGCACAGACAGGGCTCAGGTGAGGGGCAAGCTCTTACCTGCAGTGCACCACGATGGGCCCTGGGCTGGCTGCAGTCTGCAGAGTCTCCTCCACCTTGGACACCAGGTGCAGCAGAGGTTTGGCTGACTCAGGTGTCTGCTGGTCCGGCCAGGAAGGGAAGAGGATGTGTTTGACCTCACGACATTCTCCTTCGAGCTTTTTCAGCACAGAAGAAAGAGAAATCAGGATGTGGGGGCATGGGCCAAATGAAAGCACAGTCCAGCTCAAGTAGAAGCCAAGTAGCCTGTACCCATCTCAGCTGCTCTCCTCCCAAATCCTTCTTTGAGCCTCTGCCAGACACCTGGAAAAGATCCCTGGGCCAGGAAAAATGGGACGTGTCCCATCCCAGAAGATGGGAATGGATGCAGAGTGTCCCAATACTGTCCTCAGAATCCAGGCAAAGCAAACAAGATCCTTTAGGCTAGTGTCAGCCCAGGGTGACCACGGGGAGCCCACGGGGCAGAGCCCAACAACACAGTGCAAACAACAGTGGGCTGGGTCCTGCTCCCTCCCAGCAGGAGCTCTGCAGACCCCTCCTCTGGCAGGGGAGCCCCTGAGAGCCATGAACCCTCCTCTTTCCTATCACACAGCACTGCCACCTCACTACAGATCCCAGAGGTGTTAGGGGCACAGCCAGGCCCCACTGCACTCCCCCTCCAACCCCAGGATGGGGCTCAGACCCACCTGGATGCGGAGATCCCGGACCACGTACTCGGTGCACTCGCTCACCCCCTGCACGCGGATGGTGAAGGGGCCGTAGGTGCCTTCCCTCTCAGGCCAGTAGTGGACACATTTCTGGAGGACAAGTCAGGTTTTGTGGCTGTGAGATGCTCAAGGCACCCATTGGATGTTTGAGCTGTGCTTGGCTCAGTGCTCTTGGGAAGGGGCATCGCCTGGGGGAGCGTGGAGGAGTGGGGAAGGTGGATGGGGAGTGACACAGAAGGGAAGCAAAGAAAGGGCAGATTCCTCTCCCTGCATCTGCTGCCCTGCACCCACTCCCATGCCTGCCCTGGCTTTCAGACCCCAGGGCTGCATAGCTCTCCCCAGCCCCTGGGGGCTCTCAGGCCCAGCAGGACCCAGGGGAGGCTGTCAGTCAGGAGAGAAGGGAGCAAGGACACGGCCAGGAGAGTGAGTTTTCAGTTCTCAGTTCTCCTAGACCAATGCTGCTTGGATGAGAAGCCAGAGTTCCCAGCAAAGGCACAGCACTGTGGGCTCCCATCCCAGCTGAATCTCCTGGCTGAGAGCTCCCAGCCCAGGGGAGAGCTGTAGGGGTGTCCAGAGGGGCACTGCTGCCCCCTCCCCAGGGCTTGCTCTAATCCCTTTAGCCTATTATCCAGTTGGCAAAGCGTGCCCAGAACACAAGGCCGTGTGAGGAGGAGAAGATTTGCCGGATGGAACCGGGAGCTGCAGCCCTGGAACTCTCCTCCTCCACCTGATCCATCAGGGAACCCTCGGAGACCAAAGCACAGCAAGCGGGTGCACAGACCCCACACTTGGTCTCGCATTACCCTTCCCTGTTCTCATCACCCCACCCCACCCCGGGGGCGGTGCCCGGGCCTGGGAGGGGCCGTGGTACCTCCTTGCGCTCCTGGAGCTCGGTGATCATGACGATGAGGGGCGCCTCCTCCTGCCACACCATCTCCCAGAAGTCGGTCACGGTGTGCAGCATGGGTCCCTGGGTGGCGATGTACTCCCGGGGCCGCCCCGCGTGGCCCTGCCGAGCACACGGCAAAATTAAGCCATGCCCCACCTTCATTATTAAGCTTTCCTCTTGGGAAATCGTAACAAACCCCCTGAGCGGAGAGAAATCCCTGGATGTGTGAGGGTTGAGGATCTCTGAGCTGCTGTTCTCTACTGGCATAGCTCGCCAGACAACGGGCCAGTGTGTGAGGAGCAGATGGAGAAGCCCTTGTAAAGGAGCCTGTTGGGGGAGAGCTGAGAGCAGCCCCCTCCTTAAACCCTCCCACCAAAAGGAGCAGCGTGTCTGCCCTGCACGGGTGGAGCTGCACCTCTCCAGCTCCAGAAGAGGTGGTAAGTCAAGATTGCTGCCCCAGGGCAGGCACGGGGCAGTGGGTGACAGCGTGACACCTGCAGATCCACACCTTGTGAGCCGTGGGCTGCAGCACCTGGGAGCCCACCCGCCCTCCATCCAGGCACAGCACTCACCGTGATGTAGTTTGCATTTATGTAGCTGTCTTCCTCCTGCTTCCCCGCCCTCCTGAGACACACCCTGCTCTCAGGATCTGAAAGACATGGCAGGCATTACCCCAGGGACTGACCCTACCCATCCTCCCTGTCTCAGCCTCAGGGACTGCAGGCTGAGTCCTCTCACTCCGTGCCAAGCTCAGAGCTGTCTGCACCCTCCCTCAGGCCCATACTCGCCCCACTTCACCCTCCCTGCCCTGGCAAGGCACAGCCCAGGTATGTGCCCAAACCCACACGTACCACAGCGAGCACATGGGGTAGCTCACCTGCTGGTGACCCCTCCAAAACATTCCCACAGTGCCTGACTAGAGCCCAGGTGAGTCCTTCCACGACATCCTCAGCATTTACATCCCTAGGGGCACACCCTTGGGACATGTAAGGCCCCCATGGTGGCAGGTACAACCCAGGCTGGGCTATCCTGTGCTGCAGGGAGCACACCCCAGCGAGGAGCTCCCCATGTACCACCCCCCAGCACTGTGTGCACCCCCCTGCAACACCCAGCTCCTTCCCTGGAACATGGGAAGTAGGAACAAACACAGCAGGAACACCGAGAGCACCCAGGTGTGCCCACCCCAGTGCCAGGGCTGCTCCCAGTCATCCCTCTCCCACGAGCAAATGGGAGGCAAAGGGATGCAGTGGCACATACTGGGGAGGATGGTTTTGTATCTGTCCTTGAAGGCACGCCCAGGGATCTCCAGCTCCTCTGGATTCACAAAGTTGGGTGGGATTTTCTGCGGGGGAAGAGAAGAGCTGTGAGGAAAAGCCCATCGCTGCCACTTGTGTATCCTGGTGGTGGCAGAGCTGGTCCCCCAGAAGTGCACAGCTGACCCAGGGAGCCACTGGCATCACCAGAGATGCCAGCTCCTGGGATGAGCCCTGTCCTTACCCCAGATGATGTGGGACTTCTTCCAGAGAGACCACCCTGGGAGAAGAGCTTGTCGTGGGAGGGCAGGACAGGTTTTCCAGGGCCCCCAATGGGATGGGTGTGCCCCTGGGAGAGGGTGGTACCTCGGGCACCCCTGCCCTCTGTTTGCCCGCACTGCCTGCCCTGCCACTGGGGCTGTGGGGCACAACTGGGGGCAGAGCCTCCCTCCGAGTTGTCCACCCCTGTCTGCCCCACCACCAGCACCAGCCCCTGCCACCCCTGCTGTGAGGAGGGAGAGGGGAAGCATCGCACCGAAAACTCCTCCTGGAGCTGTGCCAGGCTCTGGGCATGCTGTTGGAGCTCCTGTCTCTTCAGCACGTGGCTGGATGTCCTCAGGAACTTCAGCGTGATGTCCCGTGGTGTGCAGACGGGCTGGATGGGCTCCACACTCCCCAGAGAGCTCATGTCTAGCACCAGCGACACGTTGGAGCCCCTCCTGCAAGGCAGAGGGGTCCCTGGCTGACCCACTGCCAGCCGGGGACAGAAGGGCAGCCCATCCCACTGTATCATCAGTTCAAACCACCCCACACCAAAAAAAAGCCAGGTAGAGACCCTGGGAGATGGGAGGATTGAGGAGCAAGGAACTTGAGCTGGTCGTTTTGCCTTTTTGCTGGGAAGCCCCCGGAGGGTGGTGTGGAGATTTATCCTGGGCTGGGTGGGGGGTGGGGTGGGGTCAGGGCTTGCCTCCACCTTCAGACCTGGCACCTGCACATGCTGGCAGGTGGAGGGCTGTAAGGAGGGAAGTTTGGGGGAGCCCTGGGGATGAGCAGTGCTATGGGAATCCCCATCAGGGCCAAGCCAGGCTCACCTCTCCTGGAGACGCACGTGCTTCTTGGCAGAGGGGCTGGGCTTGTCCCGCTTGTCCATGTGTGCCACAGCTGCCTGGGCTGCCAGGCTGCCCTTGTGAACTCTGGAGCACACCAAGCAGGCTTGGACCATGCTGCAGCAGCCACAGAGCCCTCGTCCTGAAGCACAGGGTGGGTCACGGTGGGCCCTGAACTTCTGGGGAATCACAGAGCCATCAGAGGAGAAGAGGCTGGAAGAGAAAAGGCGGATCTGGGACATACAAAGAAGCTGGGTGGACCCCCCCAGAAGATGGTTTGCAAGCAAGAGATGGGTTTTAAGTTTTCAGCTGTCCTGGAATTAGGACCCCCCAGCTCCTGTATCCAGGTGGATGGCAGAGGGAGAGCTCCCAGCACATCCACCCTCCGGGATGCTGCAGCACTGCAGCCCAACAGACACCAGCAGTGACCCTGGGCATGGCACCAAGGACCACCTGCTTCCCCCGAGGGGAGGACACCCACTCTCTGTGTTGGAAGCCCCAGATGCTCTCCACCTCCACGGGAAGCACACACTGCCCTGTGTTTCCAGCCCTTCCCTGCTTCAGCCTGGGGACACGGTGGGAAGTGGGAGAGCTGGAACACGTAAGCACAGCAGTGTTCAGCAGGTGACACGAGGTGGGCTGAAGCCACAACAGTGAGCCTGGCCAGCTCCTGCCACAGGGAGGCACAGACCAGGCTCCTTCAACAGCCTCAAGACTCTGGTGAGGGAGGGGTGACCCTGGGACAACCTCCTCCATCCTGCAGGTCTCAGCAACTGTCAAGAGGAAACTGCTTTATCTGGGTGGTTGAGCAAGAGGTGATGGGGCAGCCCAGCTGGGGGAGGTGCCAGGGCTCCTCCATCACCAGCCCCACTGATGCAGATGCTGGTTCACCTCTGAGAACAGCTCCTCCTAGTGCAGCAGCGCGCTGGGATCCTAAGGCTCCTTCTCATCCCCACCTGCCTCCATGAGGAGACAGGGAACGATGCAGAATCAGAGCTCTTGGGGGGCAAAGAGTGGGATCCCTGTCAGCCCAGCTGCTCAGGGAGCTCTTGTGGAGAGCTGAGTCCACATGGTGGTTGGGAACACAGCTGGGGCAGGAGATGTTCTCCAAGACTCCCTGCTGCCCAGCGGCATTTTTGGGGGTGGCAATGCCACCCACACCAGCCCCATGCCCTAATGCCCTGTGACCCGTTCAAGGTGTCCCGGTGTTCCCCAGATAAGCAAGGCACGAGCAGGAACTGCAGCACCAGGAGAGATCCTGACCAGACACAGCCCAGGCTCCCATCCCAGCGGCCATTCCTTGTGCTCCAACCAGGAAACACCTGGGAGATGCCCTGGCCGAGCCCCTGGCTGGCAGAGAGGAGCCCCGGGAAGAGCCCCAGCCTCCAGTACCTGCAGGGAGAGTGCTCCCGTCACCCTGTCCAGCATCCCAGCCCCGCCTGGGGCTGCCTGGCT
This sequence comes from Empidonax traillii, assembly GCF_003031625.1. Classification (NCBI taxonomy): domain Eukaryota; kingdom Metazoa; phylum Chordata; class Aves; order Passeriformes; family Tyrannidae; genus Empidonax; species Empidonax traillii. Next base: position 726,247 of record NW_020955772.1, on the reverse strand, counting down.
GCAAGCACATGCCCACCACCACCCCTGGGCACCAGGGCCCGGCGCTGCCCAGTGGGGGTCTCATCTCCAGCGGGCAGCAGGGGTGGGCTGGGGGGGGCTGCCTACCTGCTGCCCTGCGCTGGGGGCTGGTCGGTCCCGGCGCAGGCCCGCGGGCACCGCGCGTCTCTCGGTCTGACACCGCGGGTTTAAAGTGTTCAGGAAGCTGCTTATCAAAGGAGCTGCTGCCTCTGCTGCTTCCTCTCCCTCCTTCTCCCCCCCCTCCCCACCCTGCCTGCCGCCCACACACATACCGGCCACATCTCTGCAGCTCGGCTCCGCTGGGCCGCCTGCACACCCAGCCCTGCTCCCCGCCGGCCCTGCAAGCTGCAGGGCACAGCCTGGCCTCCCCCAAAACCCTGGGGGGCCTCCACGGGCACCCCTGGTGGGGCTGGTGGGGTGTGCTCAGTGCCCTCTGTGACGAGGCACGGCCAGCACTGGTGCCACCCACGGGGCACGGAGCGGCAGGAGAGGCCTGGCCACAGGAGGACACTGGTGGAGGGTTGAGCTGGGATGCCTCACGAGGTGCAGTGGTGCTGCTCTGGGGGCACCAGAGCCCGCCTCTCCCGTGGGAAGCCAGGATGAGTCCTCTCATCCCCGCTGTCCTGCCCATATCCCCTTGCCTGGGCTGTGCCCCAGCCATTCCCCATCCCCCTGTGGAGGGTGCCAGGGCTCTCTCAGTGCCTCCTACCTTCAATGCCTGGCCATGTGCAGTGTGCTCCTGGTGCCACCCCACCATCCCCCAACCCACGTCCATGTGGGGACCCAGCACCTCTCAGCACCTGCGACCACCCCTGGGCACCTCAGGGGAAGACATATGGGCTCCCTCCCCCTCCCAGCAGGGCAGGGCAGGGCAGGGCAGGGGATGTGTCTGGGGACAAAGGTCCTTGGAGAGTCTGGCTCAGGTAGGACAGGTCTGCCCTTGGGGCGCTGCACATCCTTCCTGCCACATCCCCATCGCTCTTCCTGTTTGCTCTCACCCAGGCTCTGCTCTGACACTGCTGCTTCCTTCCCCCTCAGCCCCCACCCTGCTGTGCTGCAGCAGCTCCCACGGCACCCCCCCAGACACCACAGACACCACATCCCAAACACCTTTCCCCTCATCCGCTGTGCCCTGGAGAGCTTCCAGCCCAGGCCAGCTCCAGCCCAGACCAGCTCCAGCCCAGCTCCTTGCAGCCACTGTCCCATCCCTGGGATGTGTGGTGCCAGCACTGCTGCCCACCGAGCTGGAGAGCAGCCTGTCTGTGCACACACACCTTTGTGTTTGCAGGGGCAGGTGTGCAAGGGGGTGCTGAGGTGCCAGAACGTCTTCCCTGGGCAACTCTGGGACACCCTGGCAGTGCCACCTCCTGCCCAAGAGCCAGGATGGGGGGAATGCAGGAGGGAAGTAGGGATGTGGTGCAGGGATGTGCCACGGCCCCTGCTCCCAGGGGCAGAAGAGTCTGCACTGCTGGGTCCTCCTGACCCCCAGATGCCTCTGATGGTGCATGAGTGGAACCCAGTGTGCTCCCACCCACCAGCATAGCTCCTCTTCCTCCCCTCTGCTGAAGCACCAGCAGACTGAGGAGCTGCATTTGAGGGGACAGAGAGAGCATGGGATGGGACACAGACTGGTGGAGACCCTTAAAAGACAAGGTGCTGGTGGGAGGTGAGGCGTGAGCTGGTGGAGATAGACTGAATGTGAGGGAGACCAGGAGCAGAAGGGCCCAGAACACACTGCTTGACCCAGGCCACTTCTCAGCTTGCAGTGCCCCCTCCTGCAACAACAACCTGCTCCCTGCACCTTGTTGAACCCAGCCACGTGTCTGCTGCCCTCCTGGGAATGGCACCTGCACCCCCTGCCTGCCCACGTGGATGCACATCTACGTGCAGAGTGAATGCCCCTGGTCACTCATCAGTGCCCACCCGAGCGTGCTGAGGGCATGCAGGCACCTCGAGCAGTGAAGTACCAAATGTGCCCACACTCACACACACAAAAGCACTTTTGGGCACAGCACTCCTGAGCACCAGTTTGGAACATGATGCTGCCAGCTGGCTCCTCCAGAGGGACCCTGGCTGGGTCCACAGGGGGGTACAGTGGGGAGCAAAGAGCCAGGAGCTGCTCTGGCCAGTGGGGCAAAGCAAGGGACTGTGCCTTTCATGTTCAGCCATGCTCATCCCATGTCACATCATCAGCTCTGCTCCAGCTGCATCAGGCTGGCCTGGGGTGCAGAGGGGGAGCTGCTGGATCCTACAAGCAGGGACTGCTGGGGCTGGGAATGACCAGGCTTTGAGGGGAGAGGGTGTCCAGTCTGGGGGCAGATCCCAACCCAGAGACAGTTTGCTGTAAGGACAGGACCAGGACACCAGGGCAGCCACCACCACTGCAATCTGCTGTAGGCAAAGAGGAACCTGACAGTCCCCAGAGGGCAAAGCCCAGGAGGGGATGAGGGGAAGCAAGACTGAAGGAAATGGCTCTGTGGGGGAGGGTCCCATAGGGTCACAGCTGTGCCCCTCACCTTCCTGCCTCCCTCATCCTCTGGGGAAGGAGGGGTCAGGACCTGGAAAAGGAACATCCCTTCTTCCCCAGCTCTCCTCTCTGCCCCAGCCTGGGTGGCAGTGGGGTGTCAGGGGTTATGATGAAGTCCAGAGTGGTGCTGGGACAGCAGAGGGTTGGTGACAGAGGGGCAGACACTGGGGGAAGGGTCCCAGCTGTTACCACACCAGCCATGCACTCTGGCCCAAACAGGAAAGTGCCAGGCTTGGGATCCCCTGTGCCCTCTGTCCGTGAACACCTGTGCATTAGGATTATCTCTTGGGATGTAGGGACTGGAGAGGTCTATAGTAAAGCCTCAGAGGCCTTGAGGTATGGCTGTGGGTTTACTTTCAGCAGCATATGGGGACCCTACAGAGTTGGTGCTCTGGGAAGGAAGACCTGGATTTATCCCTGACTGGTACTTGCTGTTGTGCACTTGCATTTTACAACTCCACTTCCACAGGATCATCTTGCACCTCTGGTCATGATCTCAGAGCCAATTACCCTTGTGCAGAGAGCACCTTCCAGCTCCAGACTGAGAGCTGTTCTTCCCACTTCCTTAGGCAGTCCTTATGCCCATCTCTGCCTCCCCAGCCTCCTGAGCAGGGGCCTCCTCGCCCAGCCTCCCTCCCTTGATCCACACACCCCAGCACCTCTCCTCACCCTCTCCAAACAGCAATGTAGCCCCAAAGTCCCCTCGGCCCAGGCAGGCACCAAACTGGCACCCGCAGCCCAGATGCTGCCCCACAGCCTCACTCCCTGGGATTGCCTTGTCCCGCCGGGCCCCCATCACCTTTGGGTCCGGCACTCAGGAAGGGCTGGTCCTGCTTCCGCTGACACGACTGGGATTCAGGACGTCCTGCAGGCTTTTGGAAATTAGCCCATCTCCTCCGCCGCCTAAACATCGCTCACGGGCTTGAAGGTGAAGCAGCTGCCTCGGGACTGAGCAGGCTCTCTGCAGACTGGCCGATCAGCTGCCGGCAGAGGTGAGGAGGAGGACGGTGCAATCACCCGGAGCATCCCGCAGAGCCGGCCGCGGGGGTGTGAACAGCCCAGGTACGGTCCAGTCCCCCTTGTCGGGGACACCGCCGCGCCGGCCCGGGGACAGCCAGGACCCGGAGCTGAGGGAAGCACCTCCGCAGATTGCTTTTCCGGAGAACAGCGTCTCGCTATTCCGGAGTCCTCCACGGGAGCGCATTCCCAAGGACAGCCCCGGCACGAGCGTCCTCCGGGCTCAGCCCGTGCCGGCGGGGATGCGGGATGCTCCGAGCCCGCAGCGCAGCTCCGCATGCGAGCCTGGAGCCCCGGGCATCCCACCGGGATGGAGCTGATCCCGGACACCGAGTCAGAGGCAGCCGATGTGTGTGACCTTTCTCCCCGTGGCTGATGGCAGCCTGTGCGGAGTTTGCTCCTGCTCCTGCCTGCCTCGGGCTGGGAGCAGTTAAGCAATTGCTGGTTCGTCTTGCCAAGGCATCGCCGCTGATCCTGCCAGCCCCTGCGCTTCTGCCCTCTCCTCAAGGGGAGGGTTTAGCACCTGGATTTCTTGCTTAACTGCTGGATTTTTTTTCCTTCTTTCAATCGCTTGGTTTGTTCAGCCTAGAGAAGAGGAGACTGAGGGGAGACCTCACTGCGGTCTTCAGCATCCTCATGAGTGGAAGCAGAGGGGCAGGTACCAATCTCTTCACTCTCATAACCAGCGATAGGACTCAAGAGAACGGCTGGAGTCGAGTCAGGGGAGGTTTGGATTAGAAAAGAAAAAGTTTTTCACCCAGAGGGTGGTTGAGAGCAGGACCAAGCTCCCCAGGGAAGTGGTCACAGCCCCAAGCCTGTCTGAGTTCAAGAAGCATTTGGACAATGCTTTTAGGCACAGGGTGGGATTCTTGGGGTGTCCTGCATAGGGCCAGGAGTTGAACTCGATGATCCTCATGGGTCCCTTCCAACTCAGCATATTCTGTGATTCTAGGACTGCTGAATAGAACCACTTTTGGTTTCTGGAATTGGATATCCTCCCACAACTCCTGCAAAGAAGCTGAGCTTTCCTCCAAATTTGCCAGCAGAAAGGCAGAACAGGTGAACCACCAGCCCCACCAGGGTGGGCTAACAGTGTTGTGAAGCTGGTGCTGTTGTGGACTAAAGAGGGTGCCTTGGCACAGGGACAGCTCCCCTGGGATAGGTCTCCTGGAGTGAAAGTGCTTTATATCAGCTTGGTTTATTCCTCTCCTCGTGTGGGAACAAGCTCTCCCCCTTCATTTTACAATGGAATAATTGCATGGGGGATTGTTCCCAAGTCAAGTGTATAGAACCACAAGATCACAGAAATATTAAGGCAGAAAAATCCCTCTGAAATCGAGTCCAACTGTTAACTGAGCACTGCCATGTTCACCACTAAACCCTGTCCCTAAGGGGTAGTTCTAAGTAAAGGGGATCTAAGCCAGCACGTGGGCCCAAACCTCCAAGGTTTGTAGCCAAAAAATGCCAGTGGAGAAGCCACAGAGGCACAGCAAGAGGCATTGAGTGACTTGGTCACCCAGGACACGCTGCTGGAGACAAATCCCAGCACCTGGCTCACCCCTCTGTCACTTGGGCTTGTCCTGTTTGCCTCTAGGAGGGTTTTGCTTTTGGAAAGGCTGCCTGCAAAATGCTGTGTGCCTCAGTTTCCCCTGGGGAGCGAGCTGTTGCCTTGCTTGGGACATCTGTGGGGTGGCAGCAAGCAGCAGCAGCTGCCCCAGGCCAGGAGACACACACACATGTCCCCCTGGGAGGCTCCAGAGCACAGCACCTTGACTGCAAAACCCTGTGAGCTGTGTGGGCAGCGAGAAATCTCCCAGGAACAGGAAACACCCTCCAGTTCCTCCCCACAGCACACAGGGCAAAGCAGCTCTCAATGAAAAAGGCACAAAAAGGCCTGAAAACCCTGAAGAGCCATCATGTTATTCCTACCCCGGGTCCCTTGGCACCCTGTAGCAGTGGGGACCTCAGCAGCCAGCACATGGGCTGAGCATTTTGCCCAGCCCAGCCCAGCCTGGCTGGGTTTGCCCTGCATGGCCCTGCTGACCCCCAGCCCAGGCTGCTCCTTTTTGGGGGCACACCGAGCCCAGTTACCTCCCATCAGGTGCAGGGGCCATTACCAATAACAGGAAACGAGCTGGGCAGGAGGGGCAGGAGGGAGAGAGAGACTCAGAAAGAAAGGAAGCTGTCAGAAAGCAGTCACTTCCATTTTTGTTGCAAGGCAGTGGGAGCGCAGGCTCCACTGGGTGAGGGGAAACTGCTGGCTCTCCTCAGGCTGATCCAGCCTGGGATCACCAGTGAGTTTTTATGATGAAGGTACAGATCCTCTTCTAGCCCCTGATAACAGCTGGAAAGAAGATAGTAAGGCAGGGATGGTTAAAACAGCCATCACCAGCCAACACCCAGTGCAGAAATACGTGCAGTGAGTCCAACCAATGCCCAGTTGGTCACTGCACAGGGGTTAAGCTTCTTAACCTCGCTAAGGACAGATGGTGCACTAAAGGCTGCCTGTACCCTCTGGCCCCAGCATAGGATGCAGCTGCTTGAGGCCAAAGGGCCGGGGTGGATACACCAGCAGCTTTAATTTTAGGAAAGATATCTTCCCTGATCGGGCACTGGCACAGGCTGCCCAGGGTGCAGTCCCCAGCCCTGGAGGTGTTCAAAAGGAGTGTGAATGTGGCACTTGTGGGCATGGTTTAGGGGTGAACATGACGGTGCTGGGTTAATGGTCGGACTCGATGATCTTAGAGGGCTTTTCCAGCCTGAACAATTCCGTGATGATTCTTGCATAGCAAGAGGCAGAGCCTGTGACAGCCACGGCAGGTCCCACCTCTCCAGCTCTAGGACTGGCCGTGGACAAGCAGAGGCAGCCAGAGGGCAGCAGTGCAGAGGCAGAACGCAGGGTCTGCTCAGTGCTGCTCCTCCAGCTCCCAGCCATGACAGAACGTGGGCCTGTCCGCCCTTGAAAGCTGTTCTGGGTTGTGTTTCTGGCCTCAGAAATTCAGGAAGCTGCCACCTTGGGCCGTGCATTGCTGCTGCTGGGAGATGCTGTGTGATGCCTCTGGGTCCCCTTGGTCTCTCTGCAGCCATAGGTCTGAGCCATGAGAGCTCACAGCACACCTGTTTTATCCCAGTTCCAGGCATCAGAAATATTCCTGTCAGCTCCTGGTGGGGAAGCTGGTGGTGCTCAGGGCCACAGGCGGCCCAGATCTGGAGCTGGTTTTTGGTTCTGTCATGGTGGGGGACAGCTGAGCCTGTAAGGATCCAGGATGGACCCTGAAGAGGTCCAGATGGATCCTGTCTCCCACGAGGAGCCAGGATGGATTCAAGCAGTGACAGCCACCCTGTGTGTCAGCGTCCTCTCTGCTGCCCAGAGATCAGACAGGCCCCAGGGGCTGACACAGGCTGTCAGCTCGGACTCTGCCAATGGTCTCTTTTAACAACATGCAGCAAAGGAGGGCAAAAGTGATTTTTTGTCAACGGAGAAAGTACCTGTGTGTTTCCCTGGAGACCTGGTGGGATGGTCTCACCGGCCCTGGTACCCTCCAGGACAGAGGTGAGGTCAGTGACAGGCAGAGAAGAAGCAGGAGAGCTGGGCAGGGGGCTCTGGGCTGGAGCAGAGGAGTGGTGGCAGGATCTGGGTGGGAACCAGCAGGCAGGGTGACTTTACCTGGGAGCACCACTACAGACAGGCTCCAGGGGAGCAGGGATGGACTCCAGGCTGGAACAACACTGAAACTGCACACACAGGTGGGGTGCAGGGCTGACAATCTTGGAGACACTCACTCTGCATTCCTGGGAGATACAACAGGGATGTCAGAGGCCACCCTGCCCTTGTCCCTGCCTTCAGCAGCATCCCATAGATCAGCAGTGCCGAGACATTCCTGGCCCCCAAAGCACCTGCCAGAGCACACTGAGCCCAGCAATGCCCATTTCCTGGGCAGGGCAGCCTGTGGAGCTGCTGGCCAGGCCTGCGAGGAGTTTGTCAGGCTGTGGGAAGGTGTCTGTTAAGAATCACCAGCCAGGCTGTGTATGAGCTGGATCCATGTGCTGGATGCACACACATGTTCAGGGATGCTTTCAGCCCAGAGGGGAAGGAATGGTGCTGTCTCCTGCTGCAGATCTCCAGCAACGGTCACAGCTGACCCTGGAGCTGATCTTCTCTGACCTCTTCTCCTGCCACATGACAAGCAGCCAGAATGTGCCTCCTGGGTGGGGGTCCGCTCTGGGACCAGGCTCTGTGTGGGCAAGTCCTCTGGCCCAGAGGTGCTGGCAGAGCTCCTTAGAACACAGGAAACCACTTGACTGAAAAAAAAAAAAATGGTGAAACATTCCCTTATTCTGCGCTGTTTGTTGTTTTAGGCTCTCCCAGCCAAGCGGCTCAAGCCAAACAGCAGCCAGGCTGATCCCACCGAGCCTTCAGGCTGTCCCTGTGGGCCCCACAGGCAGCCCAACCCGGCTGCACTGCCCATGGGAGATGCAGGGCAGCGTGGCTTTGCAGCCCAGATGACAAATGCACCGCTACTGAGAGCCCAGGAGGGGATGAGAAGGCTTGGAAAAGCTTGATGCATCCCTGTTACCAGCGTGCCCTCCCTCCCTCCCCTCCAGCAGCAGAGCACCTCTGCCTCCCAGCATATGGAGGCACAGCAGGTGTGTTCCAGCTCAGAGGTGAAAATTGCTTCTCCAAGTGCCTTGGGTAGGGAGCAGCTCTCCAAGTCATGGCATCTGTGAAGGTCTCCAAGCCCCACAGACTCTCCATGCCCCCAAACCCTCAAGCCAGGATGTTCAACTCAGTGGACACTTCACTGGGCACCTCTGGACAGACAAGGCTGGGCTCTGTGTCACTCTACAAGACTCGGTGAATGGTCATACCATCCCATGTCAAGCAGCAGAGGCCTTGGCTGAAGGGACAGACAAAACTGCCAGCAGGCAACAGTGGAGGGGGCTGATCCTGCACCCCTCTGCAATCTCTTCACCCCTGCTCCAGAGCCGCAGCACCCGCCTGCTGAGGCCGAGCTGGTGCCAGCAAAGCCTGTGGCAATCGACGGCTGGGGGAGCTGTGCCTGTGGCCAAGATGTGTCCCAAGCAGCAACTACTGCTGGATGGCTACAACAGTGCCCTTGGAGAGCAGCCAGGCTGTGCCAGCCCCAAACGTGCCTCTGCCTGGGGAGGGTGGCCCTGGGGGCTCCCTGAAGCTGGGCTGGGGGAGTAGAGCCCAGAGGGGGTCCCCCAACTGCTCCTGTGAAGGAGCAGAGTTGCTTCTGCCAGGGGCTGGATGCAGAAAGCAGCAGGCGCTGCTGTCAGCGGATGAGACGGGCTCGTGTTGTGTTTGGCTCCAGGAGCTGCGGGAGATGCCAGGGAGAAGCTGAGGAGCTGCATGAGCAGGCACTGACAAGGCTGCAGCCGTGCTGAGGGGACAGGAGCAGCCCTGGGTGCCACGCCACAGCTCCCCAGGACTGCTGTGGTGCAAAGACCTGTCCCCATGGCCTGGCACCCTCTGAGGTGTCGCAGCTATGGGGGTGGGTGTGGACAGACTGCAAGCCTCAGTCCCGGGCTCGCAGCTGGGTATGGTGGTGGTGGTGGCATTGCAGTGGTGTTGGCATTGACATTGGCACTGGTGCAGGCAGCATTCTGCCCCCAGGAGATGTGGGAGAGGGACAGCAGCCAGGCAGCAAGATGGGACAATGCCCTACCGGCGACCTGATCTGCCAGATTGATCTCCCTCCCACGCAGGGACATGGAGGATAGGCAGGCTTTGTGTTTACTCCTCCAAAAAAAGAGACCTTCCTCCTGAAAACAAAGCCTTTTGTGTGCAAATGAAGCCGTCTGCAGGTTTGTTTTTATACAGGAAACTTCGAACCAGAGGCCGGGGCTGGTTTCGTTTTCAGGTGGGATTTTCAGCTCGTGGCAGTATTTGGACACTGAGCCACTTTCCAAATTTGAAGGCTAGGTTTTCACATCGTTGTTGAGCATGGCAGAAGTTTCCAGAGCTTCCTGTCGCTGTCCCTCTCCCTGCTGTCTGCAGAGAGCTTTAGCCTGGCTGAGGCAGGGGGACACTAGCAGGGACAGGTGCCTGTCTGCAGAAGGCTGAGCCTCTTGTCTGGTGGCTGAAATATGTGTGACCCTCCCTTGTGGGACCAGCTGCCACCCATTCACCAGGGTGAGGATAAGAGCCATCCTGGACAAGCTCTTGGGATGCTCCTGAGCCAACACACCAGCTCCTCTCAATCCCCTTTGGTGTGGGGCTGAGGAAGGCAGGATGCCTTCACTCTGGGATGGTGCCTGGTCCGATGGGGCTCAGGGCAACAAAACCTTAAGTAATCACAGCCTACAGGCACCTTCAGGGCTTCTGCACATGCTGGATACCTGCACTGGCTCCACCACAGACCTGGGCCTCTCCCTGTCCCTCTTTGCAGCAGCAGCAGGAGGGGATGCTCAACCATGTCCAGGGGTCCCTGGCACCCGGCTGAACCTGCAGCACGTGGGGCGAACCCCTGGCGAGGTGCAGGGGGGGTGTGAGCCGTGCCCAACCTGCAGCGTGACAGACACCTCCCGCCCCCCGGGAGCGCAGACCTCTGCTCTCAAGGGGCCACAGGAGACATCCCTGTCCAGCTGATCCCTCCTCCCCAGCATCCTGCCGCTGGGAGCTGGGCGAGCCCAGGCGGGCCTTCCCGCCGGACCAGCCCAGACTTGAGCGTCAGGGCCGTGCTCGAGCAGAGGAAAGCGGCGAGTGCGAGCGTGTCAAGTTGCCATCGCGTGCGCCAGGCGCAGGGGGGACGGGCTGTGGACCACTCCGGGGACACCCAGCAGCTGAGGTACCGCTCCCATTCCCTGTCCCCCTCCCTCTCCCCCAGACGCGAAGCCGGGATGCGTGCGGCGAGGAAAGGAGCGCGGCCCCTCCCGTGCCCTGGCACAGCGCGGGCAAAGGCGATGGCACAGCCCCGGGCGGGCGGCAGGGGACGGGGAAGCCTCTGAGTGTGGCTGTGCCAGGAGCAGGGCCTGGCACTCCGTGGCTGTGCCTGCGAGGGGGGGATTTCATTCACTCGGTGAGTGGGCACCGGGAGATGCTTCGTAGCTACTTCTTGGCTCTGTGAGTGTGGCATCCTGGCAGCACCAGGCACCTTTGCTGGCACTGCAACGCAGGGTGGGAGCAGAGCCCCACAGGGTTCCTTCCACAGGCTGTTGGCGATGGGGTGGGTGATTTGGGGGCCATCCAGGTGCTGCCCCAGCACTGCTTGCAGTAGGTATGGGGCAGGCACTGTCCGGGCTGCTCTCAGCCCTCCCCGCTGAGTGCCTCCTGCTTTGGCCAGGGGAAGAGGACTCCTGAGCTTTCTCATCCCCAGGGGAGGCACCCGTGCCCCCGGGGGGTGCAGAGCAGGTCTGCCCGGCTCTGCCGGCTTTGGGCGTGCCCGAGTCACCGCAGCCCTGCACTTCCCAGCTCTGCAGGCGCCTGGCTCGCACCCACAGGCATCCCGGGCTCAGCTGCCAGGGCTTCAGCAGCGACCGGGGGGGGGGGGTAAAGCGAAGAGCATCACCGAAGCGACGGTGACAGAGTCACTGCGGCCACTCCTGGCTGTCCCCCAGCCCAAACAGTGTGGCTGTGCCCTGCCCTGCAGAGGGGTGACGTCTCCCACTACCTGCCTGCCCTCCCCCCCCACCCCAACAAAATGGGAAGAGCTCCAAGGTCTGGAAGCGTGGGGCAGGAGGCAGCAGCGGTGCTGGCAGGGCTCCTCGTGGGAATGATTAAACACTTGCAAGGGGTTGGAGAAGGAGCATCCCAGTGCTCTAGGCCTTAGGGCTGGAGAAGCGTAGCGTGTGAACCTTGCAAAGACAGAAGTCCCAGCAGCACCTGCATCCTCTGCAGGCTTTGCCCCGGGAGCAGCCTGTTCCCCTTGTTCCTCACTCGCAGCCCCGGGCAGCACTGAGAGGTGGCAGAGAGGAGAAATCATGACCTGGGGCAGGTCACAGTGCCGGTGGGCACCAGGAGTTACCAGGGACAGGAACTGAAGGGATGTTGTTGTTGGGCTGAGGCAGGACAGGAGCCCCAGAGCTGCTCCCAGCCCAATCCCAGTGGCAACAGTGCCCCATATCATGGGACCCCTGGGCACACATTATCACAGGGTGCTAGGTTGGATGCACAGGGTCCTGCCCAAGCAGGGATGGCAGAGCTCTCATGGGGACCTTTGGCTGCACATCCAGACAGGGGTAGAGGCTGCTCTGTGCAGTGACAGCATTGCTCACAGCACCAGGGCATGGCTGTACCCTCTGAGTGACAGGTTGAGTCCCTCTGGGAGCGTCCTTACCCACAGGCTACCCTCCAGCAGGGACCCTGCAAGGCACTGCCCATGCCCAGCCCTGGGAGCATCACTTGCCAGTGTCACCTTGACAGACTTTGTGACACAACTGGGACCCTTGGACGCCACAGGCACTCACTCTGCTGCTCCTCCTGCCCACCCTCACCCCAGCAAGTGCTTCCTGGGGAGGCCTCTGGTCCCACCAGGTGTGTGGGACCATGCTCAAGTCCCAGAGATGCCTCAGCAGGGACAAGGCCAGTGCTGCCAGCTCTGGACACCTGGAGAGAAGGCCAATGCATCGAGTGCCAAGGGGGTGGACCCTGCTCTGCTTTGGGGTTGGAACCGCCCAGGGGAACAGCCTGACACCACATGGATGGGCATGTTGTCAGGGCTCCCCTTTCCCACCTCTGCTCCTGGATGATCCCTCCAGGGCACAGGGCAAGGATGGTCTCCCATGCTGAGGCTCTGCCCCTTGCCATAGGTGATGGCTTGGCTGCACCGTGCTCTGGCCAGCTGAGCTCTCCAGTCACCGCAGCCGGGATGTCCCCATCCCCCTGCGCCTTGTGGCAGCGTTCGCTGCTGCACGGAAAATGTGATGACTCGGCAGCCTCGGAGTTTCCAGGCCTGGTTCCAGCTGCTGGGTGGAGAAACCTTCTGCAGTCGTCTTTGGGTCTGGCACAGCTGAAGGCTACACTGCTGGGGGGACCAGAGGGGAGATCTTGGCATCCCCTGCTCAAGGAGGACTCTCTCTCACAGTCCCTAGCTGTGGTGGTCTGGTGTTACTGGGGTGGCTGTGGCGAGGGCAGTGCTGGCATGGGATGAGCAGCTTCTGTCCCATGTGGAGGCTGCCGAGTGCTGTGGCACCAGGATGGGGCCTGGGTTTGGCTCCCAGCAGTGCTTTGGGCTGTTTCCACTGCAGGCACAGCCCAGACTGCCTGAGCTCAGGGAGAACAGCTACTGGTATCCAACGTTAAATGAGTGGGGCTAGTATGGAGGTGTGTTGCCATGGCAGGGGGTGACAGCTCAGTGTGCCCTGTGATGGGTCACCAGCAGCATGCAGAGGCTGAGAAACCTGCTGGGACACCTCCTGGTCCATGCTCAGAGGCCAATCCCATGCTGGTGGGCAGCAAGGCATCCCCCAAGCCCATCCTCATGCCAAGTGGGGGTTCCCTTCTCCTCCTGGGTGGGGAGGTGTGGGGCAGTGGCACAGCATGGCAGCAGGATCCAAGGGAACAGAGACACTGTGCTTCAGGAATCTCTGCTTGGCTGCCCAGCCCAGAGACCAGGGAGGGTAGAACAGACCCTTTGCTCCTTGGGCAGGCAGTGTCTGGAGAAGCTGCCTGGGTGGGGCAGTTGTGCCCCCATGCAAGGCTGCCACAGCAGAGGTTGGTTTCCAACGAGCTCTGGAGGTGCCACCTCCCACCCTTGTGACTCCATCAGAGTGGCTGGAGGTGGAGATTGGCCAGCTTTGCAGACAGGCTGTTGCAGGGGCACCGAGGCTGTGCCCAGGCAGGTGCAATGAGCACACAAGGGCTCAGCTTCTCCCCAGCTGAGCAGGGCAGGCACAACCCAGCTGGAGTTTCCCAGGACTCCAGTGACTGGGTTTGCCCTCTTGCTGGCCTGGGGCTGCTCTTTGGTGTGCTTTGAAGCTAGAGGAGCCCCACCTTGATGCTGTAGCCTGGAAAAACCTCCTGTCTGTGCCATTACTGCACGAGACTCTGCCTTTGACATTGGGGGATGCAACACCTCTTCCCAGGGTTTTCCTTGATAATCAAGGGTCCCTCCTGCCCCATGCCCCTGGATCACAATTCCCAGCCCACTAAGGCCCTTCATCCTCACCTCCAACCCCTGCTTCATCAGCCAGGGGCTCCTCCAGTTCAGCTCTGCCATCACCTGCCATGCTCCGGGGATACCACACAGTCCCCAGCCTTCACTGCCTGTGCTCCCTCTGCCCCAGCCACCCTCCAGGTGACCCTCCAGGCTGCTCATGGCAGCAAACAGCTGCCATGGACCCCTGTGGGGACATCCACCGAAAGCCTCTTTGCAAATGTGTTTTGGGGACCAGCCAGCTTGTAACCTCCTCCATCCCATTCCGGGCCCCTGGGTAAACCTGGCAAGCCCTAGCTGCAGCGGGGAGCTCCAGCCTCCTCCCAGCTGGCTGCAGCCACCCTGCTCTGGAAAGGGGCCTTTAAAAACAGTCCCCGGCCCACTGGAGACAGCAGCAGCCAACTCCAAACCTCCCCTTGCCTGGGTCCTGGAGGGGCACCCCTCAACGTCACCCCCAGTACCCCTGAGCACCCACCTCGCACTCAGCTCCCTGTCACACCAGTGTCTGGCAGCAGGGATGATGGATGGGTGTCTCCAGAGCTGGCTGTGTCTGGTTCATGGGTCAGCCCCATCTCCCCAGGTGCTGGTGGACCTCAGTCCCAAATGCTTATCAGGGGATCTCCAAGAGCCAGAGCTCTTTCCTGTGGGCATCCATCCACGGGAGAGGGTGCACCCACGGCATTTTTTGCATTCAGCCCTTGGAGTTGCTGGCATTAAGGGTTAAAAATCTTGCCTGTGCTGCAGCCAAGGCATCACCTTTTGTTCCCACCCTGATCTCCAGTGTCCCTCACTGCTGGGCTGAGCTGCAGGGCCAGGGTTCCTTTAGCCTCAGCCTGCTCCAGGCAGGGGACTGGACCTCTGCAGAGACGTGACTGTGACCACAGACCCACACTCCTGGCACCAGTCCCACTTGGCCAGGACCTGGGAAATTAACTGTCACCCATGCAAAGTGAAGGGGACTCGTGCTCTCTGTCCCCTTTCCCAGCTGGGTCTATCAGCCTGGGGGCTGCCAGAAGGGTTGGGGGATGGACCTGGGGTTGGAGATGGGTCCTAGACCAGGTTCCTTGTGTCCCACTCATTTCTCAATTGTGTGCAAGAGCTGAGGCTTTCCATGTCTTTGTCCAGGCGCTGTGGGTTGCTCTGTCTATCACAGACCCCTCTTGACAATGCTCTGAGTTTTCTGGCAAGGGATTCTGCTGTTCCAAAGAGTAGATGGGGGATGTGTCCCACCCTGACAGCTTGGTGGTTCAGAGCAATGAGCAGAGCTTGAATAGCCCCCGTTGGTGGCCGTACTGGCTACTGGGACAGACTCCCACGGCCACAAAGGCTGCCCTGGCTTCCGGACTGATGCATCACTGAACCTCTTCCAGCACCGTCCCAGATCTCCAGCGCTGATGTGAAGCCAATGGCATCTCTGCTCTGAATCAGAGCTGGCATCGTGCCACGCATTGCACAGACACCGCACAGCACCGCGGAGCACGGCCCTGCCCGCAGCAGGGTGGGCACAGACTGCTCCCCACAGCAACCCCCCAAAGTACAGTGCCTACACAGCCCGGGCACAGGGCACAGCTCACCCCAGACACCCCCTCAGATGGCCAGAGCGCGGTCCAGGCGTCTCTGTGCTCGCGGGATGCCGGGCCCAGGAGCCTCATAGCGTGCACCCCCTGTCCCAGCCTGCAGGCTGCTGTGTTACGGGCATCGCACAGGGACCCCCCCCCAATCCCTGCCCCTCGGCGTACCCAAACCCGCGTTCCACAGCCGCAACTGCGCAGGAATCCGTGAACACAGAGCTGAAGGTGCGAGCCCAGGGTGCACAGCACCCCGCGGCCACACTCGTGCCCTCGCTCCCTCCAGCATCGCAGCCCAGCGATGCGCCCTCCTCCCTTCCCTCCCTCCCCGCGCCAGGGGCTGGTTCGGGAGCTCCCTCCCAGCCCGGAGCCGTCCTGTCTCCTCCCCTGCCGCTCCTCCCGCTCCAGCTCCGCCGAGCTCCTGCTGATGCCAGAGCGGGCTCCAGCCCCGCAGAGCCCCCGCGAGCCCCTCCCCAACCCCAGCCCCCCGGCCCGCAGCTCTGCCCGCAGCCCGCACCCGCTCGAGAGTCACCGCAGAGGGACACGGACCCGCGGGGACAACAACAAATGCGCCCGGCGAGAGGCAGCCGCCCCCGCTGGGCTCCTCCCGGGCCGGAGGCGAGCTCTGCCCCTGCCCAGGGACAGCGGGCCCGGCCGAGGTGCCACGCGCTGCCTGGTCCCCACTGATGTCATCTTGTCACCCGCGCTCGGAAAGCATGTGGGGACGCGGCTCCTGGCTGCCGTGGGAGAAGGGGCTGGCCGGGGACAGCCACCGCTAAGAACCTGACCCCAACCCCGCCAACTTGTCATCCCTTCTCATCTGCAGCCACCCAGGTCCCCCATGAGGCCACCGCTGCTGCCGCTGCTGGTGCTGTGGGTGCCGCGGCTCCCGGGGACCCCGGCAGAGGTAAGCGCCCGGCTCCCCCAACCCCTCTTTGGCTCCGCAGCCGCCCTGCCCCGCCGGGGGCACCGTTCTGGGCTCCCCTCAGCGCTGCAGCTGCGCCACATCAGCGGCGTTCGCGGTCCCGAGCGGCGCTGCCCCCCTCGCCGCCCCCATCGCCCCGGCGCCCGGGACCGCAGCGTGTCCCCGCTGCCATGGCTGCGTGGCTCCTCGCCCGGGAATGGCCCGGCTGCTTCTCCCGGGGGTCCCCAACCCCTTTGTTCCCCTCTCCCAAAAGCCCCGCGGTCGGTGGGGAGCCGGCACGAGTCTGCCCGTGGAGCCGAGGGGGAGGAACGCCAGGAAGATGATGGCTCTGCCGGGGCTTTTTGCGGGACAGGGAGTGGGCAGAGACATTTCCTTTAACATGGGGGGGGAGCTGACGCCAACCCAAAGCAGGGCACACCCTGCTGGGAGCAGGCTGCGAGCAGACGGGTGTCCCCGCTGCCGGGGGAGGGTACTGGGGGCTCCGGGGGCTCTGTGCAGCCCGCGGGAAGTGGCAGCTGGACTGAGGTCTGGGATCCCTCCATCCTGCCCCCGCGGTAGTGGGAAGGAGGTGTGCCTGTGCAGGGAATGAGACTGCCAGGGCCTGTCCAGAGCTCACTCCCTCCCTCTCCAGACCTCCCTGTGCCGTGGCTGGTTTGGTGGGGTCTTCCCCTGTGGGCATGGCAGGTTGGTCTGCAGCCCCAGGCCCCACGTGAAAGGCCAGGGCAGCCCAGAAGCTGCATCTCCTGAATCTGTCTCCCTGCCTTGGCTAGGGGAGGGCAGTGTGAGACGTAACACAAGCTCTCCTGGGGAAAGGGGTCACAGCCCATGGATGCCATCTCAGGGTGGGACCTCTGCCTGGCCAACTTGACCCCTGGCCTGGCACAGGACAGGTCTCCCAGGCACTGGACCCAGCTCAGCCCCCTCTCTCACTTGACACCTTCGATCCCCCAGGGTGAGGGATGCAACCAGACAGCACAGGCGTGGCTGGAGGGACAGGACGCACGTGGTGACAGAGGTAAGTCCCAGGCTGAGGAGGGTGGGATGGTCTCGGTGCCTGGAGCAGTGAGATGAGCAGATGTGCTGGGCCAGGACTCTTGGAGTTGAGAGCAGCTTTGTAAATGCTCTCTGCTTTAGGCCTACTACAGGCTGCAGATCACGGCCGGGGAAGGGGAAGAGTCAGCCCCACCCCACTCCAGCAAGCAGCTGTATGGGGGGCACTGTGAGAGATGGACAAGGCTCCAAGCTCTCTCCTTCCACAGAGCATCAGGTGGGTTCAGCAGCAGCACAGACATAGCTGCCCTGCTCAGAGCCCCCTGCAGTTGCCCAGGCAGGGTCACAGTCCATAAGGCAGCTCCACGGCTGCTGTGGGCCTGGAGCCAGCGTGGTGCCCACATGGCACCAGCCTGTGCCAGTGAGAACTCTCCCAGATGAACCACAGGCACCTGTGAGGGCACAGGGCGTACCTGGGTGAGGCTGTCTGTGATGTGGTTAGTGGAGCTTACCTGTGGGCTCAGGGGCCTTGGGGCCACAGGGTGCCTCTTGCCCATTCTGGGTACGTTCGTGCTGCAGACATGAGGAAGGTGGCAGAGGGAGGCAGGCAGGCAATGAGGCCAGTGGAAACCCAGGAGGAGCAGAGAAATGTGGGTGGAGAACTCATACCTTCATAAATAAGATAAGAAAGAGCCTGCAGTGACAAACGATCCCTGCTTGAACTCCACAGGGCAGGGCACGGTCCCGTGGGCTGCCTAAGGGAGAAGGTCAGACGTGTCCTGTGCTCTGGGTGTCTGCTGACAGCGAGGGGAGCCCAGGGCAGCTGGCCCAGGTATAGACACCTGACCCATGGGCAGCCAGCTAACCCTTCCTGAGCAGTCTGATCCTAAATCTGTACCTGAACTGCTCAGGGATGGCAATGAGATGGCCTTTCCCAGGGGTACTACCTACTCCTATTGTTCATCTGATATCCCCAGGTCCCTTTGCCCTCGCCTGCTGAGTGAAGCTTTCAGCATTGCAGCAGGCTCCAAACCACAGCATTGCATGGAAGAGAAGCTGAACATAGCTCTGAAAGCGTTCAGCTCAGTGGGAAGGACACACACAGCTCCTGAACTGTGCCAAAGGTGCCCCTGCCCCGGGTTCACCCCACACTGTTCCTGCCTGGCTGTGTAAAGGCCACCCCTGGGACGACCTCTGGGGCAGTCACTGTGCTTGGTTCAAGCTTTCTTGCTGGGCCAGACCCCATGTAAGCCTGTCACAACATGTTGCACACCATAAATTTTAAGTGCTAATTATTACCCAAATGTCTTATTAGCACTTGAAACTGTTGTGTCATTTTCCAAAGGCTGAGAGCAGTGGCGAGTTCATGGAGGTGGCACTTGGGGACATGGGTCACTGCTGGACTTGGCAATGCTGGGGAAACGCTTAGAGGGCTTTTCCAACCTAAGTGATTCTGTGACTCACAGCAAGGCTGGGGATGGGGATGCCTGACAATCTGCTGGAGGCACTGGGAGGCAGAGATGGAGCCTACCCAGGTCAGCTGCCAGCTTGGCCCCGACAGACAGGCTCTGTCTGGCTCTTGTTGTGTAGGTGGTTTCTGAGCAGCTCAAAGGGCAGGGACTCAGTAGCAGTTTTGGCCACTGACCCACCAATAAGACCAAGCCCTGTATGCCACTTCCCTGTCCCCAGATGCTCTCCATTGGGATGCCACAGCTCCAGCCCCACAGCCCCAGGGCACTGACCTCACTGCTGCAGCAGGGACACCTCAGCAGGGCCTGCAGCCAGGCTGGCCCCACATTTCCTCCACGTGCACAGTGTCCCACTCTTCCCATTCACCTCTATCCCAGGCAGGACAGGGGGGACTCAATGTCTGGATCCCCCCAAAGGAACTTTCGTCCCCCTGCTCTGTCAGACCCCACACAGAAGCAGAGACTGTTGCAGGGAACATAATGGCCCTCCTGCCATATCCATCCTGCCCCCTCACTGGCCACTGTCTTGCTTCTCCATGGACACAGAGCCCTTCAACACCTTTTCTGGGGGCTCAAGCCAACCAAGGTGGATTATACCCAGCTAGGGAATTTCTCTGCCTTAAAACAGGGCTCTCTGGACAAAACATGTGATGAACTGAAGCCTTCTGGTCTTTCTCCAATAGAGCAGATGCTCCATGCTTTGGATCATCTCTCTCACATCTCCCTTTGACCTCAGTCCATGGAGGTTTCTGAGCATTTTTGTGTTTCTCCAAAGGCTGTTCAGAGCCCTTGGTGTTGGGGGGGCCTGACCAAAGCAGGGCAGCACCCGTGGTGGTGGCTGGTGGCCGATGTACCCCAGCAAGGGTGGGTGGGCTGGGAGCTGGCTCTGCAGGCTCCCTGTTGACAGTTTTGGATTTGCCTCTGCAGGCACCCTCCTGAATGTCAGCGTGAGTGACCATGGCCGGTCAGACTCCCTCCTTGTGTCCTGGGATGAGCCAGAGGAAGGTGCCAAGGGATATTCGCTCGCCCTCTCCTCCCTGGGGTCAGGCAGGCCGCTGCAGAATGGCTCAGCTGGGCCCAACGCCACCAACTTCTGGTTCCATGGGCTGACCCCTGGCACGCGCTACGAGATCGAGGTGACAGCCTCGCTGGCCTGCATGGAGACTGTCAGCCAGACCATCACAGCTCAGACAAGTAAGGGCTCCACGGGGACTGCAGAGGCTCTCAGGGCTCCTGCCAGTACCACTGTGCTGATTTGGAGGGTGCCGAGCCCAGGTCTGTTGGGAGTCCCACTAGTTCATGGGAAGTCTGGGCTTTTCCTCACTTCCTCAAGAATTAGGGTCCTTCTGTGGGAGGTGGTGAGAGGTCAGGGAGGTGATGGGGCTGTGCTTGGGGGATCCCTGCTGGAGTCCCACTGCTTTGGAGGCAGGCTGAGAGAGCTGGGGTTGTTCAGCCTAGACAGGAGAAGGCTCCAGGGTGACCTTAGAGTCCTTTCTAGTAGCTAAAGGGAACTTTAAAATAGAGAGAGGGACTTTTTACATGGGCATATAGCAGTGGGACAAGAGGGACCAATTTCAAACTGACAGAGAAGAGGTTTAGATTAGATGTTAGGAAGAAATTGTTCACTGTGGGGGTGGTGAGGCCCTGGCACAGGTTGCTGTGGCTGCCCCATCCCTGGAAGTGTCCAAGGCGAGGCTGGACAGGGCTTGGAGCCGCCTAGTCTAGTGGAAGGTGTCCCTGCTCGTGGCAGGAGGAGGCTGGAACGAGCCAAGCTTTAAGGTCCCTTCCAACCCAAACCCTTCCACGATCCTGTGGAGCTGGCTGCCAGCCCCTCACCAGGCGAAGGCCAACGTTCCACCGGAGCCTGCGAGACAACCTGCCAGACCCAGGCATTCCCAGGCAGCCAACCAACACTGTCTTGTGCCGTTGTCCTGTCCCGGTGCAGGTCCATCACCCGTCCGCAACCTGAGCCTGAGCAGCGACGGGAGCTCGGCCTCGCTGAGGGCGGCCTGGGCGCACGGCCCGGGGCAGCGCCAGGGCTACGGGCTGGCCCTCTACCACAGCGACTCCCAGGCGCTGGTGAGGAACGTGTCCCTCCCGCCCGGCACCTCCACCTTCCTGTTCGACGGCTTGCTGGCCGGCAGCGAGTACGCCTTGAGGGTCAGCACGCTGGCTGGGCCCGGCCAGGCCAGCACCAGCGTCCACCAGTGGACAGGTAAGGGAGCGAGGGGTGTGCCCGCCCCGAGGGGGAAGGGGTGGGAGAGAGTCAGGGGGCAGGCAGAGCACGGGCTTGCTGGGCTGGCTGAGGTGGGGAGGAGGTCTCTGGGCTAGTGCAGGATGGCAGCAGCTGGGAGTGTTTCACATCCCCACAGTGTCTGGGCCAAGGGGAAAAAATTCACACCTTGGGCCTGCCTTGCAGCACCCGCGGCTTGGGTTGGTGTGTTCTCAAGGGAGAGGGGCAGTCTGGTGGATCCTGGATGTCTTGGCTAGTGAGAGCTGCAGGAATGCCTCATTGCCCAGGCTGCCACCCGCTCTGCCCTGGCTGCCCACGCAGCCTGAAAGAGTGTGACAATATGGACAGGAGAGGGATGTCCCTCAGCAGACCCCTGCCAGACCTTCAGCCCCCATGCCTATAGAGAGCAGCTGTGGTCACAGGGGGCCCTGGGGAGAGAGGAGGCGTCCAGGGAGGCCCAACCCCATTGCTGAACCTCTCTGCCTGCTGCTTCTCCCCTCAGCTCCCTCCATCCCCACCCAGCTGAGGCTCAGCCCAGGCTCCAGCACCAGCCTCGTCGCCTCCTGGGCAGGGGCTGCGGGGGCTGCCTGGCTGCACCTCGAGCTCCGCAACCTCCTCACCCAGACGGTCACCACCACCCTGTCAGCCAGGAGGGGCCTCACCAGCTACACCTTCCAGCACCTCCACCCCGGCACCCAGTACTGGCTGGGGCTCAGCGCCACAGCCGGGTCCTACACTGTAGTGGGACCCAATGCCACTGCCTGGACATGTGAGTATGATGGCCAGGGATGGGGGAGGACCTTGGTGGCCTTGGCTTTCTCCCTCCCTGCCTCTGGTCCAGCCTCTGAATCCAAAGGTCTCCTGCCAGAGCCCTGGGTGCACAGGGTGATTTTGCTTAAAGCCACTCCAGGACTCGGCTCTGGGACACTGCTGTACTGGGGCCAGTGAATCTCTGCAGCAGGTGGATTCCCAGTGCTGGCCTGCTTTTCTCCCTGGCTTGCACTGGGATCAGCCTGTGGTCCCTGGATGGAAGGGCAGCAGATCCCACTGGTGTCCAGTGCAGCTGGGCCTGGGCTCTCATTGCCTCAGGGCTGTACAAGGGTTGCAGAAAAAATGAGGCAAGAGGACAGCAGTTGAGCTAGTTTGAACTGAAGGCTTCTGGAGGGGCTTAAAAAAGAGCAAGAAAGACTTTTTACGTGGGCAGACAGTGATAGGAGAAGGGGGAATGGTTTTAAACTAAATTAGGAGAAATTTAGATCAGATGTTAGGAAGACGTTCTTCCCTGTGAGGGTGGCGAAGCCCTGGCACAGGTTGCCCAGAGAAGCTGTGGCTGCCCCATCCCTGGAAGTGTTCAAGGCCAGGTTGGACAGGGCTTAGAGCCACCTAGTCCAGTGGCAACGCTTCCAGACCCTGCTATTGCACCATTCCTCCATCCTCCTCCTGGCTCTGTCCTCAGGCTGACAAGGGCCCTGAGAGAGGGGGACTTCCACCACCACAGCCCTGGTTTGCTGCCAACACCATGTCCATAGCACTGCAAACAGTTCCATTCCCAGACTTGCTATGCCAGATGTTCCCAGGAGAACCAGGGGGGAAAAGGAGAGAGCAAGCCCAGGCTCCTGGGCAGAGCAGGTTCACACGGAACGCCGAGGAAGTGCTGGTCCTCAAATCTGCCAAGCTGCAGACTCAGAGCTGCTGTGGCCAGGGACTCGCCGTGGCCCTGGCGAGACAGGGGTCAGGTGTATGCTGGGAGGATCTGGATGCCACCAGGTGTCAAGTCTCAGCAGCTTCCTGCTTCACCTGGGAACTGGAGCCTGCTCCCTGCTGACTCTGCCGCTGGGATTTCCCAAGGCCTCCGCAGATGGTTTTCTTCTGCTGTGAAGTGAGGCTGATTCTTGCTGTTGCTGTCTGCAGCTCTGACCTGCTCCACTGAACAAAATTCCCCTGTACCAGACACATGAGCCAGGGGCATCTGGCCAGGAGTTCAGTCCAGGCCAGTTCCTGGGAATATCAGCAAGCTCATGGTGGGATGAGAGTGGAGTGGAGGCGGACTTTTAGGAATTTCCCAGCAGGTTTGCCAGCTTTGTCTGGACTCTGCTAGTCCAGGAATGCTTGTGCTGGGGAGTGGAGATGGCGTGTTCCAAAAGGATGTCTAAGGCTGGACATAACCCTGCAGGGAACGAGGCTCGGGGGTGCGTGGGGCACAGAGCACCCCATAATCCTGATGCACACAATCCCATTCCCTTCCAGACCCCTTGAGCCCTGGCAATGTGACCCTGAGCAGTGCAGAGGAGCAGAGCTCCTTGCAGGCTCGCTGGAGCATCCCAGTGGGACACAGGGACTTCTACCTGGTGACGCTGCGAGAGGGAGAGGACGGCGTTCCCACCAGGAACATTTCTGTCGGCGGGGACAATGGTCACGTCACCTTCCACGGGCTGAGCCCTGGCAAGCAGTACTCTGTCCAGGTGACGGTGGTGGCAGGGCCGTACCAGGCATCAGCCTTCAGCACAGCAGCCTGGACAGGTGAGCTGAAAGCCCATGCAAGTCCTTTGAGGCCGTTCCTGCTGCCTCAGGGGAGGGGGCTGGTGCCTGGAGGTGGGGCTTGGCATGAGCAGGGGGACTGTGGCAAGGGTGGACTCAGAGATGCTGAGCAGGCTTGTGCCAGCAAAGTGTCAGGCAAAAATCAAGACCAGATCCTGCTCAGTAGCCTCAGTGTTTGGCAAGTTCCAGGCAGTTTCTCCCCTTCCCCTCACTGCAGCTGGGGGGGGTGGGCAGGGAAGCACCACAAGCACCCCCAGAGCAGCGTCTCCCTGTGCACAGTCCCTCCTGGGTGACTTGTGGAGCCATGGTTGGTGCTGTCCCAGAGCTGCCACCCTGGGAAGGGACAATGGGAGCTGTGCACAGTGTGGGGAGGCACCCACCACAGTGCTGGGGGCACTAAGAGCTCTTCCTGCAGCCCTGGCTGCCCCTGTATGGGATGGAGACAGCTGCAGTGTCACAGAATCACAGAACTGTTAGAGTTGGAAGGGATCTCTGGAGATCATCCAGTCCAACCTGCCTGCCAAGACCAGGTCACCTGGAGTAATCTGAAAAGTAAAAAAAAAAAAATCTTGTGAAAGCAATCTGCCTGCCTAATGCACTGCCCTGTGCCGTGGTGTCCTTGTCCCTTGCAGAGCCACTAGCACCATCTGGCGTGAGCCTGTCGAGCCAGGGCAGCCCCCACAGCCTGCTGGCCAGCTGGGAGGAGGCGATGGGGGAGGGCTATCTGCTGGCCCTCAGCCCCGCCCAGCACCCCGTGAAGAACAGCTCGTTGCTCAGGGGCGTCACCAGCTTCACCTACGAGGGCCTCCACCCTGGGACCCTCTACACCTTTGAGGTCAGCACCGTGGCTGGCCCCTACACATCCTCACCCCAGTGCATCTCCAACTGGACATGTGAGTTCCACAGCCCCGGGTTCCCACTGGATCTTGCGCTTCCCCGTGATGTTGCACCTCAGGGCAGGGAGTGTCTTCTACAGCTTCACCCACTAACTGGGTGAAAGGCTCAGGAGGGGGCAGAGCTGCTGCTGGATGTGTCTGACCCGGCTCTGTTTCCCAGTTGCCCTTCTCCCCCTTCTCCTTGGCCCATCCTCCTGTGGCACTGCTCAGGCTGCCTCTGCCTTGAGCCACCTCTCCACCACCCACCACCTCGTCCAGCACCAGAACAGTCCTCTCTCTGTGCCACTCTGAACTCTGTGCTGGCCCAGTCCCTGCCACGCTGCTGTCAGCAGGGGTGATGGTGCTCAGAACACCTGGATGTGGGTTTTCCCAGGGAAGGGGCTCCTGCCTCAGCACATTTGGGGTTTTACTTCCTCCAGGTGACTCTGGGCCTTTCCTTTTCTAGACCCTTTGCCCCCAGAGCAGCTGACCCTCAGCAATGGGGGCCACAGCACCTCTCTACAAGCCTCCTGGAGAGCAGCTTCCTCTGGCAGCACTGGCTATGCAGGGACCCTCCTGGAATCCAAGTCCCAGAAGTGGGTCAGGAACGTGACCGTGGGGAATGACTGGACCAATGTCACCTTGGAGGACCTTGTCCCCGGGCGACAGTACACACTGGAAGTGGCTACTGTGGCTGGACCTTACAGATCCCCTGTACAATCAGCCACGGACTGGACATGTGAGTGTGCCAGTCCTACCTGACCCTACTGCAAATTTCAACCATGGTCTGCCCGTGAGAGCAGAACCCAGCAAGGGAGCAGAGGGGTGGGGAGGTGGGGAACCAGGGACAGGGGTGCATAGCCAGGCAGAGTGAGAGGACAGCTGGAGCTGCACTTGGACCTAAAAGGGTCTGCAGTGCAGGAGGAACCCGTCACTGAACAGAAAACATTTCCAAATGTCACCTAGGGGGAATGGAGGGACCTGCTCCCCTGTTTGCTGTGGAGCAGGAGCTCTGGTTGTTCTGGTGTTTGACGTGCCAGGGCTGGTTCCTGACCTAACCCACCAGGTGCAGGCAGTGGAGGGTGCCTAGGACAAGTGCGTGCAGCTCCCACTCCACACCACAACCACCTCTCACTGCCTGGGTGTCTCTTTTCTCTCAGACCCCCTGGCTCCTGCTGGCGTGACCCTCACCAACACCCGGCGCCCACTGGGGCTCTCAGCCTTCTGGGACAAGGCTGCTGGTGATGTGGACCAGTTCCACCTCCAGCTCTACAGCAAGAGCCATGCAGCACAGAGGAACATCTCGGTGGGGCCAAACACCCACAACTTCACGTTCCTGGGGCTGTCCCCTGGCACTCAGTACTTCCTGAAGGTGACCGTCCTCAGTGGCCCATACAGATCCTCATCACACTTTGCCACTGAGTGGACATGTGAGTGAGAAGAATCCCCCGTCTCCTGCAGGGATGGGACATCCTGGCACTGCCTGCAAGAGTAGCAGTGACAGGGACTTGTCTGGGTGGAGGGAGGGCTCCACTGAGACCTGCATGCTCCCTGTCTTGGGAATCAGAGCACGTGTCATAGGCTGTGCGGTGGTTGTTGGGCCCCAAAAGACCCTTTTTCCCAGCTTAGTTTTTCCCCAGTCGAGCTGAACCTTCTGCCTAGACCACTGGTGATCTCAAGGCCAGCCAGGGACTGGTGGGAGAGGGATGCAGGAGAGGAAGCACAGAGACCTGTATGGGCTTGCTGCTCCCTGTCCATGCAGCAAAGCAGCCCACTGGGAGCTGCGTGCTGTCAGCACCCACCTGCTATAGTAGCACCCTAGGGACGTGCACAGGCAGGTTGCACGTCCCCCAGGAGAGCAGGAGAGCTGGCAGTCAGCTGCCAACCACCCCTCCTTTAGCCCTGGCTTCTGCAGGTGGCTCCTCCACCACCTCACGGATCTCACGCTGTGCTTTCCTCCAGATCCGCTGTCTCTGGCTAACGTGAGCGTGCAGCCTGGCCGGAGCCCCCAGGAGCTGCACGTGAGCTGGGTGGAGTCCGGCGGTGGCAGAGACCACTTGGTGCAGCTCTCGGTGGCTGAGTCCCTGTCCATCATCAGGAACGTGTCTGTGCCCCGTGGAGTCACCCAGCTCGGCCTGGAGGGGCTGGTGCCAGGCTCCCGGTACCGCGTGGAGATCATTTCTCAGGCCGGGCCT
This sequence comes from Empidonax traillii, assembly GCF_003031625.1. Lineage (NCBI taxonomy): Eukaryota > Metazoa > Chordata > Aves > Passeriformes > Tyrannidae > Empidonax > Empidonax traillii. The sequence goes on along the minus strand of NW_020955772.1, from coordinate 699,774 downwards.
CACCGCATCTCCTCTCAGACTGCCATCAGCTACACCGGTAGAAACGCAGCTCCCCTGTTCCCATCCCCTGTCCACCTCTGGCACCCAGCCTGGCTCTGACCTGGCGAGGGGCTCGGAGGGTTCCTGGGCTGTTCTGTGGGAGAGCTCTGAGACTGTGTCCCTGCAACCCCACTGGAGCCTGTCTCCTACTCAAGGTGCTGGGTCTTTTGTGGGACCCTGTCTCACCCTGAGCCCAGCAGCTCAGTGGGTCGTGCTGTGAGCTGTTGGGACAAGGGGGACTCAGGCCGTGGTGGTGGGGCACTGTTGTCACCTGAGACACAGGGAGAAGCTTTGATCTGGGAGTAGCCTGCTGCTCTCAGCATCCTTTAGTCAGTGTGCTGGATGCCCACAGTCCTTCAGCTCCCAGCTTCATTCCCAGCCTAGAGTCAGCCCTGAGCACCCCAGGTCTGTCCCCAGTGACCGTGTTTCTCTCCCACAGTCCCACTGCCTCCTCGTTCCCTGTCTGCCAGCCCTGTCAGCACTGCCTGGGCTCTGGCTGTGCACTGGGAGACTCCTCCCGGGCAGAGGGATGGATACCTGCTCAGCGTGCTCGAGGAGGGCTCTTCTGCACCACCAAGGAGCCTGGAAGCAGGGAAGGACAGCACCAATGTCACTGTGCCACAGCTGGAACCAGGAACATGCTACCTGGTTGGGATCTGGGCAGTGGCTGGACCCTACCGCTCCCTCCCCAAGAACATCACCAGCTGCACAGGTCAGCATGTGTGACACCCAGGGGTGTGCGGGTGGGAGCACTATGACAAGCTCTGGAATGGGATGGGAACAATGTTGGCACCCAATGAGGGGAGGGGAAGGAAGGGAGGAGAGGGCAGGAGGGCACCCTGGCCTGGTTCCTGGTGAAGCTGCCCTATAGTCACGTCCTGTGTCTCACACCCTCTTTGTATCGAGATGTCTGCTTGTTCAGAACTGGATCTTTTTTCTCTCCAACTAATGTGTCTGTTTTTCCCTACAGTTCCTGCAGCCCCAACAAACCTAAGCCTTATGAACCCAGGCAGCTCCTCAGAGCTTTACACATCCTGGAATGAGCCCCCCGGCAGGAGGGACCACTACCGTGTTACTCTGTATAGCCTCAGCACCCAGAGCAGGGTTCAGGTCCAGACCTTGAGTCCAGATGCCCAGAACATCACCTGGACTCACCTGGAGGCAGGCAGCAGGTTTGCTGTGCAGGTTACTGCTGTGAAAGGCTCATCAGAAGCCTCTTCCATCAACGTCACCCAGTGGACATGTGAGTCTGATTGATTGGGTTGGGCACAGTGCTGCAGTGTGCCCCAGAGCCTCCCTCTACCTGAGCCTTCCAGAGCACCCAATGCCACCTTCCCCCTCCAGATCCATTCATACTGTGCCCACAGCTATGTCATGGTCCCACCTTTCTGCTTACTGTCCTCACTCCATCCCTGACACGGAGCCAATCCCCCCACTCGCATCAGAGGCTCAGGGTATCTCCCCTGTCATGTCCAGCTGCAGACCCCAGGGATGCTGTGCTCAGAGCCCTGTGCCCTGCCTGCCCGTTTGTGCCCAGGCTCCTCTTCAGAGGATCCCTGGGCTGACTGTGTCCCTGTTGCTTTCCAGATCCCTTGGCCCCTGCCAACCTCACCCTGAGCAGCCCCTCGGCCTCAGTGCTGTTGGCCTCCTGGGCACCAGCAAGGAGTGGGGCAGAAAGCTTCGTGGTGGATGTCTATGACTCAGCCTCTGGCACTCACGTCGGGCACACGGTGCTGGGAGGCAATGCCAGGAGCCACATCTTCAGGAGACTGAGCCCTGGCACCCTCTACAGCGTGGCAGTGAGGGCCACAGCCGGGCCCTTCCACGCCAGCACCCCTAACGTCACCCACTGCACACGTGAGTGTGATGCTCTCCTTGCAGCCAGGTGCTTCACCAGATCTCCCCTTCCCAGTTCAGTCAGAGTGCAGCCCTCCTGCCTTCCTCTCCCACCCACGCAAGCACCCAGTGCTTATTCCCTGCCTGGATGCAGCATGAGGAGTCTGTGCATGATCCTGTGCCACCCCCACCCCTGGTAGCCACCCCCAGCAATCCACAGTTTGGGGGAGGAGGCAGCTGCCACAGAGTCAAGGACACCGCCAGCCCATGGGACCTCACGGAGCCGAGCCAGCTCCTGCAGCACAGGCTTGGCACAGACATGGAGCCCCTGGCAGTGACTTGTGTTTCCTCCCCAGGTCCGCTGCCCCCGGCTGCCGTGCGTCTGCTGAGCACGGGACACCCTGACGGGCTGAGCGCGGCCTGGGGCGCCGCGGCCGGGGGGAGAGAAGGGTACACACTGACCCTGTACCACGCACGGCTGGGCACCGTGGCAGCCACGGCCTCGCTGGGCAGAGACACCCACAACTTCACCTTCACGGGGCTGGCCCCAGGACACGAGTACTCCCTGGAAGCCAGTGCCACGGCTGGACAGTACTGGGCAGCAGCGCCCAAAATCAGCGGCTGGACACGTGAGTGACTGGAGCAGTACCCTCTGCGGAGGGGTGGGAGATGTCACAGCACTGCGGAGTCCTGAGGAGGGCTGGGAGGTTCACTGGGGACCTGGTGCCTTTAGAGATGTGCACACAGATGTGCACAGGGGTGACGCTCAGCAGTTGGTGCAGGGGCACACACTGTTACCCTCGTGGCACGTGGATGCTCAGCTGTAGGCTTGCACAAGCTGATGATGTAGGCTTGACATGCTGATGACACACAGGGCTGCCCAGCTGTGTCCCCTGCCCTTGCTGACCCATCTCCCTGTGTACAGGAGTGTACAGGTGACCTGTACTTGTCCTGTGTACAGGAGACTCAACAAGTCTCCAGCAGGTAGAAACCACGTTACCATCAAGGTTCATGAAATGAATCAGTGTAGTACAAGAGGCCACTCCAGTCCTCCCAGGAGAATGGGTCTTTGCTCTGAAGATGGGCTAATCCAGCACTTCCTCCTGCCCAGAAAGATTTTAGGGCTGGGCAGAGTACAGAGAACTGCCTGGACCCAGAAATGAAGGCATTCCTGCTGGTCTGTGGGGATGAGGGTGACCTTGGTGAAGAAGAGTTGACATGTGAGGGACCGTCATTAAAGCTGAGGTGGGGATGGGGACAGAAAACAGTGAGGATGAGGAGGCACTTTCCAGAGGGGATCTATGAGTCCTTGCCCTCGGGGACCACCTGTCCTGCTGCACAATGTCCCATCAAGAGTGTTTCCAGTGCCTAACCTCAGGTCTGATGGCTCCCCAGGTCCGCTGCCCCCGGCTGCCGTGCGCCTGCTGAGCACGGGACACCCCGACGGGCTGAGCGCGGCCTGGGGCGCCGCGGCCGGGGGGAGAGAGGGGTACACACTGACCCTGTACCACGCACGGCTGGGCACCGTGGCAGCCACGGCCTCGCTGGGCAGAGACACCCACAACTTCACCTTCACGGGGCTGGCCCCAGGAAGCAAATACGTGCTGGAGGTGGCATCCACGGCCGGGTCCTTCAGGACACCCGCGGGGAATGTCAGCAACTGGACGTGTGAGTACCCTATTTGGGGGGGTGGGTGCCTCGCTGGGCAGTCATGAAAGCTCATGGCAAAGAACACTGACCTTTGTGGCAGACCCAAGCCCTTCCTGGGGCATGTCAGTGCCATGGCACTGAGCAGGGCTCTGCCCACCCTCATCACCAGCTCCACCAGCCTGGGTGAGGGCAGCTGGAGCTCCAGAGCCATGCTTCAGGGGAGAGCCACGAAGAAGGGAGCATCAGATGGGGCATCCCCCTTCCCCACTCCTGTAGCTGGCTGTGTGTTCCCTCCTCAGCCCTCCTCAGCTGGGACAGGGCTGTGCCTGCTCAGGCAGGCACAGAGAAGCTTGCAGAAGCTTTGAGCTGCCTCCAGGCTGGTGGGTGCAGCCACACAGCCGAGGCTAAATGCTCTGTCCAGTGTGGCACATCCCTGCTGTTGGCACTGCCAAGAGACCCAGGCAATGTCCTCAGGCCCTTTGCTGACGTGTCTCCATCCTGTCTCTCCAGACCCCCTGGCACCCCGTAACGTGTACATGACGAACCAGGGGTATCCCAACAGGCTGAGCGCGTCCTGGCGAGCTGAACCCCAAGGACAAGACAGTTACAGGCTCCTCCTGTATCATTCAGGATCAGGGGTCTTGGCAGCCAATGTCTCTGTTGGGAAAGGCACCAGCAAGTTCACCTTCTCTGGCCTGGCTCCAGGACACAAATACCTGCTGGAAGTGGCATCTGTGGCAGGGCCCTACACAGCGTCTGCGGGGAACATCAGTGACTGGACAAGTAAGTGTTAGAGCTGCAGGTCCTGCATCATGACAGAGCTCAGCCTTCCCAGCTGGGTGGGCTCAGCACCTGGAGTGGGAAGGGGCAGGGACATGGCCAGGACAGCTGCCTGGGAGCTGTAGGATCAGAGAATGGTTTGGGTTGGAAGGGACCTTTTAAAGGCCATCTAGTCCAACTCCCCCACCACTGACACCTTCAACTAGATCAGGTTGCTCAAAGTACCGTCTGACCTGACCATGAGTATTTCCAGTGATGGCATGGCATGCCATGGCATGGCATGGGGTGGGATGTACCACCACAGCAATGGGATCATGGGCTGGGCAAGCTCCTGGTGGAGGGGACTGTAGGAGAGCCTGCTGGCTTCTCTGCAAATGGGTGGCTGAACAAAAAGCATGAGATCCCACTGCAGTAGAGCTGCTGTGGTAGATGACACCCACAGCGTGGGAGACCATGAGAACTACAGCCAGGGGGGGTACACCCCACCATCCCCACTGCCTTTCTCCCAGGCACTCAGAAAATTCCTGGCATAGGGAATAAGGGGAGGATGAGCTTTTTTTTTCTTTTTATGGAATGTGGAAATTGCAGATAAGCACAATAAGCCTTTTCATGTGCTTGTCCCCACAGTCCCTGCACTTTGCTTGGGGAATCCAGCGGTCTCTGCTCCCACGCTCAGCCATCCCCTGGCAGGGTGCTGGGAGTCATGTGCAGAGCCCTTTGGGCAGGTCTCTAATGAAACTTGCTCATTAGCTGGAGGAAGAACCCATCCCCTCACTCTCCTCACTCTGCATGTCCTCCAGCTGCCATTTAAAGGTCATTTCTGGCAACCAGCAGCAGCAGGAATGTTATCCTTGTGTGTCACCCATCTCCTGCTTGTGCCTCTGTAGGATGATGGAAGGGAGCACACGCATGCCAGTAACTCTCCCTGGTGTGTTTTTTGTTGTAGCCCCCTCAGTTCCCCAAAATCTCTCAGCGGTGGCTGAAGGGAACAACACGATGCTTATCTCCTGGGGAGGTGTCTCTGGACAGCAGGACGACTGCCAGCTGTGGCTGCGGGACCCCCGGAACAGCTCGCTGCCCTGGCGGCACTCCCTGGGCAGAGGGCAAGTCCAGCACCTCCTGCAGGGGCTGATCCCAGGCAGGAACTACTCTGTGTCCTTGAGCTGCGTGGCTGGGCCGTACTGGAGCAGCACCAAGCCCTTGGCAGTGCCAATAGGTGGGTACACACTGCCACGGGGAGGGAGCAGGGCAGGCTGGAAGGGGCAGAAACACAGGGGTGGCCTCAAGACTGGATGAGCCCTTGGGTGTCAACAGAGACATGGGAAGTGTTTGCTGTGGGAGATAAGGAAAGCCATCGGTTCCCTAAGCTAGCCCCATCTCCCGTGAAGCAAAGCAGACTCTGCAGAGATCTCTGCTGGTTGACATCTCCTGTAAGACATCAGCTCAGGCCCAGGCCCATTCTCATTGTCCTGTGGCCCGTGGCACAGCAGGCTCCCAGGTCACAGGTGTCCAGCTCTGCTCCTCTCACCAACCTCAGGGGCAGATACCAGTGTGGGTCCATGCTGACACAGGGGCAGATACCAGTGTGGGTCCATGCTGACACAGGGGCAGAAGTTGGGATTTCTCTGATCCACTGAGTGCAGAGCTTGCCCTATCTCCTTTGCAGAGCCAAACCCCGTGGAGGATGTGCAATGCCTACCACAGTCAAGGAGCCTTTACTTGAACTGGACAAGCTCTCCTGGAGATGTGGAGGCTTATGAGGTGGTGACAGAGAGACTGTCTGATGGACCTCCCACCTCCAAGTACGTCATGAGCATCCCTTCGAGCGAGGCCAGTCTGGAGGGGCTGGAGCCGAACTCCTCCTACCAAATCGTTGTGAGCACTGTGGGCATGAACACACTGAGGAGCCAGGCTGTGACTCTGCTCTGCAGCACAGCAGTGGAGGGTGAGTCTCCTTCTTTCCCACGACCTTGCCACAGAACCTAGTGTCGCTAATTAGACCTGGGGACTCTTTCGGGTGCCTGTGAGCCCCACGTGGTCCTGCACTGACCTGCAGTGGGACAGAGCTCTGTGTGGTGGGACTGTGGGAGCAGGGACACACTAACAGGCTGTCCCTGATGGTTCCTCTTCCAGCCTTGCCCCCACCCCTGCGTGCAGACGTCTTCCAGGTGGAGTCCAGCTCCACGGTTATCATTTCATCCGACCTGTTCAGCGAGGAGAATGGCCAGATCGAGTATTATGGTGTCATTGCTACCACTAATGATTCATGTAAGTGTCCCTGCACGTCCCAGTCTGCTCCCAGTGTCTCCCTGGAGGGCAGCCAGCATCCCCTGGATGTCACTCTGGGTCTGCCGCTGTCACCTTGTACATTCTCCTGCAGTGCTGAGGCCCACCCAGGAGATCATGTCCAGCACATGGTACGACCACTATTATGGGACAGAGGACTCCTACCTGGCGGTGCTCATACCCAATCCTTTCCACCAGAGGAGCTCCCTCGAGACCTGGAGAGTGCCAGTAGGAACAGAGGAGTGTGGCCTGTCCAGGGAAACGTGCAATGGGAAGCTGAAAGCTGACAAACAGTACAGGTGGGAGATGTCAGCATCCCTCCTGAGGGGAAGGGGCTGGAGGAGAAAAGGAACCGCGCATGTCCCTGCAAGGTGCCACCAGAAAACTCTGTGTCACCTCACCCTGGTACCCCAAGATCCTTTTGCACCTCTTCACAGCTTGCTTTCAGTTTGGCTGCCCTAAACAACCTCAGTGTCCTCAGTGCAAACAGCACTCAACCTAAATATCCTAAATAGCCAACCCGAATATCTTCAGCACATGCAACACTCAACCTAAATACCTAAAGATCCTCAGGAGACTGTGCTGCTCTCCTAATGATTCTGAGGGCGGTGAAAAGCTGACAGCCCATTCCCATGCAGATATTGCACCCTTGTTGCCTGTCTTTCCATGAGTTCTTTAACCACAAGCCTTCATCTTTCATGCCATGGCATCTGCAGGCTCACTTTCCAAGGAGGTCTGTGCCCTGCCAGAGGGGACCCACACACAGCTCTACGAACTCTTGGCTTCTAAAATCCAAAGCTACCTTTGTGCCCTTGTAGGGCACAATAAAACCTTCCAAATCACCTGCTCAGAAGGAAGTCAGCTCTACAGAGCTGTGGGGATTGGTGTGCCCTGTGCCAGGAGGGGGATGAGGGGCAGATCTTCACAGGGAAGAGGACACACCAGCCACTTCTGCGTGTGTTAGGAAGGATCTGGGTCAGCCCTCCCAGCTGGGGTGCCCCTGTTTCAAACAGAGCTCAGCTCTTTCCAGTCAAACCCAGTTAATCAGTTGACATGAAGTAAAGTGTTTTTCCTTATTTGTGTCCTAGAAGAGACCAGACACTTGTGTCTGCAGGTAACCCTTTGGAGGAGAGCTGCTTCCCATTTGTGCTTCCTGGACGTTTTCTCAAGTTTTCCCAAGTGGAACAAACTTGTACAAGAGGCAGAAAAGGGAGGAAAGACCATTTCCACACATCCTAACAGAAAACCATCTTCTTCCAATTCAGCATTTCAGGACAGAGGCAGTGCTCCCCTTCCCCCAGGTCCTCCCTGGGGCGTGCTGGGTGCTGTGCTCAGCTCGGGCTGCCCCTGACACAGGACTCTGCTCTGCCCTAGGTTCAGCATTGCTGCCTTCACCAAGTACGACCCAGTAGCCCCTGCAGTGGCATTCACCACCTTCTCAGGTAAGATGGAGAATGGCATCTTCCTTTCCACCCTGGCTGTGTGCCTTAGAGGTAATGAGCACCCCGACAGTGGCCAGGCAGAGGGAGCTCATGGGCTGTAGCAACTACAATAAATAGAACAAATGCAGCCATATATCACAGAATCACAGAATGGTTTGGGTTGAAAGGGGCCTTAAAGCTCAGTTTGTTCCACCCCCTGCCATGAGCAGGGACACCTTCCACTATCTCAGGTTGCTCCAAGCCCCGTCCAACCTGGCCTTGGACACTTCCAGGGATGGGGCAGCCACAGCTTCTCTGGGCAACCTGTGCCAGGCCCTTACCATACTCATTGTAAAAAACTTCTTTACTGACTCTTCCTTCTCACTTTTTAATTCCAGCTGCTGGATCTGGTGCAGATACAACTCCACTCTCAATGCCAATAATCGCTGGAATCATTGTGGGGTTTCTCCTGACACTTGCAGCTATTTTTGCTTTGGTTTACTGGAAACACCTCAGGGCAAAGAGGTGAGTGTGAGCCATATCTTACCTGCTGAGTGCAGGCTGAGATACCCAACCTTCAGTGCCAGGAGGGATAGGGTTTAAAAAAACATTTAAGGTGTGGGCTGGTGCACTTGTGCCTGGCAGGCTCAGAAGCCAAAGGCAGAGGGGAAAGGGGAGCCATGCCTGCCGTGAGCTCCATGAGCCAGCAGCACAAAACACCTCAGGGCGTCAATCCCTGCACTGCAGGGAAAAGTGACAGCTCCTGTACTCTGATTCTAGAACCAAGAAGAGCAGCCTGCCCCAGGAAATGGTGACCTACAGCTTGAGGTGAGTGCTGGAGTCTGCTGTCCATGTGTCCCCACTGCAGCTCCCACAGTCCTTCACCTACTTTCTTTCTCACTCACTCAGGAAAAATCCAACAGCCTCCTCTCCTTCAGTTATTTTATAAATCAGTCTTTCCCAAATGCAGTATTTATTGCCCAGCTCCATTCCAAGTCAGTGCACTGTCCACACCTCCTCCCAGAGTCTCCTGCAGCAGAAGAATATCCCCATCACCCTGGAACCCTTCCCACTGTTTAAACTGTTGCACCCCCTCCCCTGGGCAGTGATGTGGGCTATAAACCACCCCTGTGTGTGCATCCAGGTCTCAAGGCTGGGCTGTCTCAGTGGCACCTGACTGGCCAGCCAGACTTCCCAGTAGCTAAGGCAAGTTTTCTTCTGGACTTCATTCCCTGCAGAAATGCCCACCGGCCAGTTTCCCTGCAGAACTTCAAGCAGTACTATGAGATGAAGACAGCAAGTGCTAACCACGCTTTTTTCCAGGAGTTTGAGGTGAGATGAGGCTCCTCACAGAGATGACACTTGATTTCCCCACTCTTGCTGTCGGGTGCCCGGTATGGAGTGCTCCTCTCCAGGGACGGTCACCCATCTCTAGCAGTCCAGCCACCCTGTGAGGCAGCCTTGGAGGCCAAAGATTGGCCAAGTGATCAGGCAGTTCCTTTGCTATTTCCTCTTTTGTTCAACACATGTTTTCTGTGGTGCAAGGTGAACTAAGACAGGGCAAAGGGCCCCAGCCCTGACTGGAGGTGATGAGAGGAGTGGCAATGAGATCCACCCTGACAGTGTTAGGAGAGAGCCTGCAGCCAAAGGGAAGGTTGAGTGGCACTCAGACCTCCAGGGCCAGGCTGTGAGCTTCACCTCAGGCTGCCTTCCCTGTCTGGCACTGCCAGGCTCTGGGCTGTTATGCTGCAGCACCTTTCCAATTCCCATCAGCATTTTCAAAAACTCCTCATATCACCCCTCTCTGGCCCTTCTGAGTGAGGACAGGGGCAGAAGCAGATACAGCACAGGATATTTCTTTTTTCTCAGCAGAAAATCCTTTGAGCTTCTTGGTTGATTTCTGAAAAGTTTTTTTCCCCCAGAACTTGTTCTTGGGCTTTTCTTTTAAATACAAATAGTGCTGTTGGAAAAGGCAGTGGGAAAAGTCACCATGGCTCAGAGTGCACAGGCCATGTGGAAGGAGGAGTGGAGCATTTCCCTGGGTGTGGGTAATCCTCTTTACCTTCCAGGCAGAACCTCTGGACATGATCAGGGAGCTGAGCTGACCAGGAGCTCTCCATGGGAACATTTGTCCTTGTCTTTTCCCCTGTCCTATAGGAGCTGAAGGAAGTCGGGAAGGAGCAATCGAAGGTGGAAGCTGAGCTACCAGCAAATGTCTCCAAGAACAGATATCCCCATGTGCTGCCCTGTAAGTGCTGTCCTCCTCCCCCAGCACCCAGGGTGGGAGCTCACAGGGCAGTGCACAGGGACAAACTCACCTTGAATCGCTGCAGAGTTCAGTGCTTAGAAGCAGAAGGACTCTTGAAATGGGCCTTGGTTCTTTTTTTTCCTGCTGGAGACTCAAGGCTTGATGGTTGGGCCAGGCCTGAGCCACTAGTTGGGCTGAGCCCAGCTCAGGATGGGTCCCAACTGGAGACCAAAGGGTGGTCTCTTCTGATGAGCCTCATGACACCAGCTCTGCTTTCTGATCCCCTGGCAGCCCAGCTGGCAGGCCACGCTCACCTTTTGAGGGAGAAGGTGCCTGGCTGAGCACAGAGCCTCCCTGCTGGAGCTGCTGGGATGTCGTGGTGAAGGGCTGCCATGAGCAGGGGTTCACCTGTGCTTGGTCTCTTTCAGATGATCACTCGCGGGTCAAGCTGAGCCAGCTGGGGGATGATCCACACTCAGACTACATCAATGCCAACTTCATGCCTGTGAGTGCCCACTGGCCTCCCCCACAGAGGCACTGTCACAGAATCTCTACCTGGGTTGAGGCAGAGTGGGCATGAGGTGCTGGTGAAGGCTCAGCTGGCCCAGGCTGTTCAGGAGCTGGGGGTCAGGCAGAGATGTGTAGCTGCCCTTCAGCAGGGGCTGATGGAGCCTGTCAGGTGACAAACGCTGTGACGCAGAGGTGTGAGTGTGGGGAGACTGGCAAGGCTCTCTGTTTTCTTCTTGTGGACTATCTATCCTCTTCCCTCGCCTCCCAGCTTACTGCCCTGTGTCTGCCTGCTCTTTCTCCTTCTGGTCTGTGCAGCTGCATTTGAACAACCCTGGAGCTGTGCCCTCGTCTCCCAGCTGGGAGTTGTTCCCAGGTAACAGCAGCATGCACGTGCCAGTGGATCCTCAGAGCATGTGTGTGTGTTCAAGGGCAGAGGAACACCCTGAGACCTTGCATGCTCACCCTACCCTCAGCTGTGAGTGGGAAGCACAGGGAAGACCCAGATCTGTCCCTCCCTGATTAGGCCAAAATGAGGAACTGCTTGGAGGGAAGCGGTGTGGGTCACTCCTTTATCCCAAATGTGTAGGGAGCACGTGCTGGGCAGCACATGCTTTCTGTGAAATCAGCTGCTTCTGAGATCAGCTGCCTGGGAACTGTGCCCATGTGGCCTAAGGGCAACCACAAAAGCAGACCAGGCACTGACTGTCCCAGGGCAGGATCCACCTGCCTCGGCCACCTGCCAACTCCTCTTGCTCTTATCTGCCTCTCACTCAGGGCTACACATCCCAGCAGGAGTTCATTGCCACCCAGGGGCCCCTCAAGAAAACCATAGAGGACTTCTGGAGGCTGGTGTGGGAGCAAAACGTCTGCAACATCATCATGCTGACAGTGTGCATGGAGAACGGGCGGGTAGGTCGGTGCCAGCCTCAGCCCAGCCCAGGGCTGAGTTCATTCCCTTCACAAAATCCCTGCTCCACTGTGGCTCCAGGGTGAGCACAGACCACACAGCTTCCCTGGCAGGCAGTTTGGGGGAACATCTGTGCAGCTGAGCCTTAGCTGGGGGCAGGCAGGGCCAGAAGTGGCGCTTAGCTGGGACCATGCCCACTGCCCTCAGATATTTCTGCAGAATCTGAAATTGCCACATCCCCTGGATGAGCCACCTCACATGGACCATTCCTTCAATCTCCAGGGGCGATAAGACCTGCACAGGTCGTTTTCTGTGGAGGAGGCTGAAATCCAAACAAAGGGGCGGTGGGGGAGAGCCGTGCAAAACTCCCGGTGGGGAGGGGAAGTAGCCCTGTCTGCTCCCCAAGACCTGTCCTGGCTCCCTGCTCAGCTGCTGCTCTCCAGATGCTTCCAGGGAGCCAGAAGGTCACCTGGGCCTTCACTGGCCTCACTGGGCCCCTGTTCTGCCTGTGCTCTAGGTCCTCTGTGACCATTACTGGCCATCAGAATCCGCACCGGTGTCCTACGGGCAGGTCCGGGTGCACCTGCTGACACAGAGCAGCTCTGAGGAGTGGACCATGCGTGAGTTCAAGCTGTGGCACGTGAGTACAGACTCAAGGAGACACGGGGACCTGTCAAGGGCTGGGGGTTTGCATGTTTCCTCGGTGGAGGTGCCATAACTGCCTTTGCCTGCCATTTTTGGGGCTCGGAGAAGGCCCAGGCCACTGGGGAGCACTTTGCTGCTTCAGATGGGTGACACAGAGGTGTCCAGCACGTGTCACCCTGTTCTCCACTGGGACAGCCTGCAGCTGCCAGGGCATGTTCCCTGGCAGTCAAAGGCAGGTGTCCTCCCTCCCACCTCCTTGTCTCCCAGTGTGGCAGGGGGCTGTAGGGGAGCAGGAGGAGCAGGAACCACCAGGCAGTGCAGCAGACCTGGTGCTGGCTGTTCCCTGCAGCTGAGCCGGGCGTCCTCAAGCACCCAGGCGCTCCCAGGGCTGCAGGGTGCGAGCCTGCCCCTGTCCCAGGGGGCTGCACACCCATCACCAACACCCCCTCTCCCCTGCAGGAGGGTCTGCGGGCAGAGCGATTCGTGTCCCACCTGCACTACACAGCCTGGCCCGACCACGGGATCCCAGAGTCCACGGCTTCCATCATGACCTTCCGAGAGCTGGTCCGGGAGCACATCCAGAGCACGAAGGACGCAGGGCCAACCCTCGTGCACTGCAGGTGAGGCTCTGTCCCCTGGGGGCGGTGGGAGGGGACAGTGGGGGACAGCAGGGGTGGACAAGGGTCCCTCTCATACCCAAACTATGAGGGAAAGCAGTCCCTGGGAGACACAGCCGCTCTGTGGAGTCTCTCGCTCAGGGTGTTGGGGAACACAGGTCTGCTGGCTGCCTGCTCACGGCCCCAGGGCATGGGGCAGGTGGAGATTGTGAGCACCAACCCAGGGCAGCACGAATGGCTCCTCAGCCCCACGCCGTGCTGGGACCAGTGCCTGGGGGTGCTCGGACAGGTGCCCAGGTTGCAGCCTCTGGGAGCGTGTCTGGCAGCCAGAAGGGTGGTGCCAGGCCACGTTTAACCTTTGCTGTCTGTTCTTCCAGTGCTGGCGTGGGCCGCACTGGCACCTTCATTGCCCTGGACCGGCTGCTGCAGCAGATGAAGCAGGAGAAGGTGGTGGACATTTTTGGGGTTGTTTACGCCTTGCGGATGAACCGGTACCTGATGATTCAGACGCTGGTGAGACCTCTGTTCTCTCTGCTCCCTCTTCCCCCTGGCCCCTCGCTCCATGGCACTGAAGCTCACCAGGCTGGCAGCCACAGCACCCCTGGGCTGGTCCCCAGCCTGTCCCTGTGCCATGGTGCTGCTCCAAGCAGCAGCTCAGCTGGAGGGGGAATTGCTGAGGGGGGTCTTTAGTGGCTTCATGCCCTGCTAGACCCACAGAGTCTCAGAGACTTCCCAAGAGGCTCAGAATCACCCCAGAGCTCTGAGGAACAGGATCAAGCCCTTTGAAGGCAGTTCTTAACCTACACCATGTTGCTGGCCTGTGATGCTCCACAGTCCATCTCATATCTCCAGTCCTTGAGGCTGGGACAAGGTGTCAGAATGGACAGAGAGACCTGGAGGGATCAGACTGCAGACTGGAGCAGCCAGGGCCTTCTGGGCACAAATGCTGGGCTTTTAGGGCATGAATGTAGGACCCCCTCTGCCCACCAGGCAGTGCCATACCCACCCTCTCATGCTGTCTGTGTAGTGTGATGGTCTGTGTTGCTGTCTTGCCTTTGCCTTCCAGTCCCAGTACATTTTCCTGCACAGCTGTATCCTGGACAAAATCCTGGAGGAACCTCTCCTGGGTTTATCAGGGACAGAGAGGTAAAGGCTTGCTGTTCTTTGCTGCTCTATCCACCCTGATCCACGACCCCTCCAGATAGCAAGCTGAGATCCAGCCCCCAACTTGAACCTTGGCTACAGGAGGGAAGGACAGGGAAGCCCAACCAGCCATCCCACCTGGTGTTTTGAGTGGGGGCAGCACAGGGCTGGTTGTTCCCTGCAGCGTGGGGAGATGGGGACACAAAGCAAAGTGCCAGATCTTTGCCAGTGCCAAAGATCTGCAGAGCTGTCCTGGGGAAGGCATTTCTCTCAGCCCCTGCCTTCTCAGAGATAGGTTCAAACTGGAGAGGCTCATGGCAGCTGGTGGCCTTGGGATGTCCCTCCTAGGGGAGGCCAAGAGGATGGTGCCACACCCGAGACCTGCCTTTGTCTGGGGGGAGAGCACTGTTGTCACAGGCCAGAGCTGGGCTGGAGACCTGGGAGACCCCTGGCATTTGTGGGGTGAAGGTCTGCTCAGAGCCCTGCCCGCCTGCTGCAGACACAGCCTGGGTGGTGCTGAGCCAGCTCAGCCTCACCGCTGTGCCCCGGTTCCCTTCCCAGGTCCTGCCCCATCCCGCTGAAGAGCTTTGCCCAGCACTATGTCCAGAAGGCAGCCAAGTCCCACATGGGCTTCCTGAGGGAGTATGAGGTGAGAGCTGTCCTGGGCAGGTACAGGGAGAGCTGCCAGGGCTGTGTGTGCTGGGGGAACGTGGGGAGTGATTGCTCCTGGTCAGGGTGGGGGACACCCCGTAAGTGCCTCCTGAGTGGGTCCCATGTCCCAGTTTCCAAGTCTCCTGTGTGTCCTGGCAGTGTTCCCTCTCCATGGCGTTACATCCCAAGGCAATATGTCCCTCACACGTCCTGCACTGCTCAGGGTCTGTGCATGACCCACTCCTTCCCAGGTCCCACGCAGAGCAGGGACACCAGCAGCCCTCTCCTGACAGCATGGCACAGACCTGGCAGCCCACCCCACAGGTGGACTCACGGCACCCCTTCTCAGGCTTCCTCATGTGCAGCCATGACCTCCCCACTGCCAAGTCCAAGTGTCCTCAGCAGTCCCCAGTTCCTCCTCCTCCTCCTCCTGACCCTTCCCACTCACTGCTTCCTCCACTTTCTCTCACTCTGGCAGACCCTCCTGGAAGTTGTCAAGGAAGAAGCCAGCTCTGCATCACCACCTTCAGGCAGCCAGCAGACACAGCCCTCTTCCAGCATCCTCCCATGTAAGTGCTGTGACACCATTGCATCCCCTTCCTTCTTGTTCCTCTTCCTCGGGCATGGAGCCAGGCTGGAGCAGGGCCGGTGGGCCACAACATAAAAAAGTACTTTGAGGCTTTGGTGACTCCACCAGAAGAATACTGAGGTGTTTGGGATGGAACACGTGGTTTGGGATGGGGGGTAGGTAGGTTTGCTCAGCCTGGAGGAGAGAAGGCAAAGGAGAGATGTTGTTGCTGATTTCGGCTCCCCGTGGGAAGGCACAGGGAAAACAGAGAATGGGGAATTCCCGTGAAGGTGGTCAAACACTGGGACAGAGGCCCAGAGCAGGGTCTCCAGCCTTGGAGACAGGCAGATCAGACACTGGCTCAGACACTGCACTACAGGCTTTGGGCAGGAGGTTGGGATAGAGACCTGTCTTTTGGGAGCCAAGATCCACTGGCTGGAGACAAGCACTGCAGAAGGGAGCACCTTTGCCAAGAAATGGTGAAGGGGGGGTTGGATTTCTGCAGTCAGCCTGCAGAAGCTGTGTGACCTCAGGACTGCCCTGGATCCCTCCAGCTCCCACATGTTTTACAGATGATCGCTCCAGAGTGAAGTTTTCCCTGCTGGAACAGGGTCCCTTCTCAGGGCTCCTGCAGGTGTGGCGTGTCCCGGTGAGTCACACTCCCCTCAGCAATGCCCACCCTGGTGCCTTGGTCCCCCATCCTTGCTGTGTCCTGACCTGCTGAGCTTCCCTTCTCTTCCTGGCCTCTCCTGCATTCACCTGGGCTGACAAGGCACCTGTGCCACGCTCTCCAGCAGGAGAGTGACATTCCCATTTCCCATCCAGGGCTGCAGCCCCAGCAGGGACTATCTGGCTGTCCAGGGCCCTGACAAGCTGACCATGGAGGATTTCTGGACCCTGGTGTGGGAACAGGATGTTCACACCATCCTAACTCTTCTCCTGTGGCAGGACAAGGGGGAGGTAAGGCACTGAGCCCACCTATGCCGTGGCCCAGCAGGGATCTGTTGGATGGAGTTGGAATTAGCAAAGCTCCTGGAACTCTTCAGTGCCTCCTGAGGCCTGGGTGCAAATCCAGCTTAGCCAAAGCTGGACCTTTCCTGTGTCCAGGTGCTCCCACAGCTTGTCACAGGAGATGGGTTCTGTCTGCCCCCCGTGCCTGGACTCAGCTGGGTGCCCTTCAAGCTGCATCTGCATGGCACCAAGGGCAGCAGCTCCTGCTCTGCCCAGCCCAGTGCAGATTCCCACTGCCAGGCAGCTCTGGGTTCTCAGAGGAGCTGGCTGAACCTCCTGGTGTTCCCAAAACTCCCTCGGGGTTTAGCTGGAGAACGAGCTGACACGGAGGGATGCTGGGGGTGCTCCTGGTCCAACCCCAACACAGACCCCTAAGACACAGACCTGCTATGACAGAGAATGGCCATCCACTGGAAGCCAAACTCGCTGTTGCACACAGGTCCAAGGTGAGGCGTGCTGGCCCCTGGAAGGAGACTCACTCTGCACGAAGACCCTGACCATCCAGTGTGGCACAGAGAAGATTGTCTCGGGATGGAGATGTACCCAGCTCAAACTGAAGCACGTACGTGTCGATGGGGCTGTCCTGGCTCCCACCTCCAGGGATGGGGTGTGTCTGTAGGGCCCTGCAGGTGCTGAAAGGTCTGTGGGGATTTCTCCAGGCCAGAAGAGCAGAGTGCCAGCAGTCCACAAATGCAGGAGTGAGTCTGGATTGCAACATCCAGAACTGAGTGGACACAGGAGATGCACCAGAGAGGCCTTGGGGGGCTTCCCCCACACCTTGCTGACAGGTCTTTCCAACCTTCTTTGAAAAGGCCCACACAGTTCTTGGTCCCCTCACCAGGGGCAGGTTGGGGTGCCGTGGGGAAGGAGGGCAGGTTGCCAGAGTCACTGTACCCACTGTGTAGGTGGTGGGCAGTGCCCCAGCAGAGATGCCTGGACAGCTTTACAGAAGCTGGCAGTAAGCTCAGGAAAGCATCAGAGAGCCTAAGGATGGGAGAACTGGGACCCCTCTGCATCCAAAGGTGCCCATCCCTCCCCAACAGACATGTCAGCTCTTTGTGTCTCACCAGGAGAAGAAAGCAAAGGAGAGGCAGGTACAGAGGTTCCTGTACACCCTCTGGAGCAGCAAGAAGCAGCCTGATGCCCAGAGCCTGGTGGAGCTGCTCACGGCTGTCAGACGGTGCCAGCCCCACCGGAGGAGAACCAGTCCCCTCCTGCTGCACTGCAGGTACCCCAGGTTGCACCTCCATCCATGGGCAGCCTCCCTGAGCTGGTTGCTACCAGGCTTTGTAGCTCCTTAGTCTGGTGCCAACAAGCCTTCCCCTCCACCACAGACCCCGAGGCATCAGGGCATGTTGAGAATAGGTCCATGGGGAAGCTGTGAGCCTGGGAGGTCATAGGGAGCAGTGTTCTGCCAAGGGCTGGGACCAGGGAGGGCAAACAGGTCTGGGCCAGGGGTGAGCATGGATGGAGCAGGCATTCATTCCCAGGCTGAGGCCATTCCTGGACTGACTGGGCTGGGATCCTGGCAGCAGCACTGACATCCTCACCTGCTTGCACACAGAGAGAGCTCACAGTCCTACAGTGCCAACACGTCTCCTTGGACTGGTGCCCTCTTCCAAAGAGGTTCAGCTCAGCCTGGCCTGGCATCAGTGACCCTTCCTTGTCCCCTGCAGTGGTGACATGAGCCAGATGGGGACACTGATCTCCCTGGACTGCCTGTTGCACCAGATGAAAGCTGAGAGGATCGTGGACATCTACGGCGTGACCCTCCAGCTGGCCCGAAGCTGCTGCCTCATGACCCCCACTCTGGTAGGTGGGAAGGTGAAGGGGTGGAGGGCTGGGCAGGGCAGAGCCTTTGTGCTGACCTGCCTGGACCTGGTGGCATCCTGCTCCCTGTCCAGCCTAGGTAGGGATTTACTTCATGCTTCCTCCCCACCCTGTGGCTCTGCCAGCCACTGAGGGCACTGTCTTCTCCCAGGGGAGAGTTTTCCATCTTAATTTTGGAGTTAAGATCAGTTAAATTGTATGTGAGCTCACAGTAAATGCAAGGCACTCTTCCCCTTGTACCCCAGGGAGTGTGGAGCACTGGTGTCGTCCTACATGGCAAACCTGCCTGCTCTCCCTTGGCACCTGGATGTGGTACCCAGGACCTGCTGGCTATCCCCCCATCCAGTGCCTTTCCTGCTGCATCCCCCAGACCCAGAGCCTGCTGGCAGAGCCAGGGCTGCCTGCCAGGGGGGCAGTGGGACATGCTGCCACAGAAGGAGATGCCCTGTGGGCCGTGGCAGCCCAGCCTCAGCGTGCAGCTCCTGATGGGTGCCCGTGGCACCGATGCCTCCGGACAGCTCTTGAGTTGCTGCAGCTGCTGAATGAGCTCATGCACATCCCTAAAACTCTCCCCACGGGGCACAGCAGAACTGGGCCAGACCTGCCCGAGGCTTCCGAGCTGCAGAGCCTCCTTCAAGAAGCTAATTGCATTCTTAATTAATGTGAACCATGTGCGTGGCGGGAGCCTGAGGAGGGCAAGGCGTCCGCTGCCCCCGCCCCAGAGCTGCTTTGTGTTCCCAGGCCGTGCAGGGACACAATGTGCCCATAAAGGCACGGCAAGTGCCCACCAAACACCGCTGTCCCGCTGGAGGAGGGGCAGCAGAGGAGCAGTGGTCGCTCGGATCCCAGCACGGCCAGCGAGGGGAGAGGCAGGGCTGCCCTCCAGCCTCCTCCATCCCCGCAGGAGTGCTTGCCAGCACTCCTTTATCTCCGGTGGGGGCACGCTACTCTTGTGCTGGGGGCATCAGTTGATTTTTTTTGGTGGGAGGGGGAACGAGGAAGATGAACCTTCGATGGATAAACCATGGATAGGAAGCACCAGCAGCTCCAGCACGGTGCGTGTCCCGGGGGATGTGCTCTTGCATGTGGTCAGGCACTGAGTGTGCCTGGGCTGAAGTCAACCCTGGGCTGTCACTGCAGATTTCACAATCAGAGCCGGGGCATTGAAAACACGCTCTGGTGACCTGGAGCCTCAGCCATTGTGTGATCCGTGGAGTTCCCGGCCCTTCGAGGGGCTAAACCCGCCGCTGCAGGGAGGAGGCTCCTCGTGACTTGTGGCTCAGCCAGCGCATTAGCAGCTGTTCAGAGGTCCCTCCAGGAGTCCCTAATCCCCCCTGCCCACTGTCATGTGATTCCTACCCACACCATTTGCTGGCTGGCCCTGCCCTCCAGCTCTGTGTCCCGAGCACAGCTTCATTCACCTTCCCCACATCTCGCCTTCCTCGGAGCCTGCCTGGTCAGTCCTGGGTGTTTGTAGCCTGGTGTCATTTTTGGAGCAACCTGGCATTTGGGCGGAACTTCATATCAAACCCAGAGGGAAACTCCTGCTCCAGGGGTACTCCCCTGGCAATCTTGGGACCGAACCCCATGGGCTCCATCCAGCCCCATGCTCGGCAGCATCACTGGAATTGCTCTTCGCTCTTGTTTTAGATGCAACCACAGCACATCTAAAAACCACTGGGGCACTTGGATTGTTCCTCCCCATCTCAGATGGGGTGTTCCTCTCAGCCCTATCATGGGGGGATGAAGCAGGGGGAAACAAACATGGTGCAACAGGCTTGATTCTCCCTTTCTGGGCAACAGTGGTGGCACAGGACCATCATGGACCACTTGGGAGAGCAAATCCTGCTCTGCTATCAGGAACTGTTCCTTAATTAGGATTTTTTAGGGCAAACTGCAGGGTTAGTCTGTGAGCAAGAGGTCTCTGTCAGAAAGCTGACTCTGACCCCGTTTTGTCTCTTGCAGGACCAGTACATGTTCCTGTACTCCTGCATCCAGGACATCATCACCCAGAACCAGCCCTAACACTGCTTGGCCCTTCCTGGCACAATCCTGCCCTCCCCCTGTCTGGGGTCCTGGACTGAGCTGGGAGCTGGGATGAGAGCGCTGTGGGACTCCTGGCACAGAGCAAGCCCTGCAGCGAGCAGTGACCCACCCTGGCACTGTCACCAACTCACCCCCCACATGATGTGAGCAGCGACACGGGGCCTCCCGGACAGACAGACAGACAGGCAGTGTCCTGCCACGCACTGCCGTGGCCCCTCAGTGCACACACAGCAAGGGGCTGGGCAGGATGCCCTCCTGCTTTGGACATCTCGGGGATTCCTGGTGCCTGGAAGGTTTGCTAACCCCCTCCTGCAGTTCACAGGGCAGCTGTGGGGCTCTGGGGTGCCCCTGAGGTCTCCGTGCGCCCACAGACGTGTTGAGGTCCCATATGTGCTGTGGACAGAGCACTGTGGGAGCTGGCTTGTCTCGGCTGGTGGGAAGGTCTTAGGTACAAACAATAAACAGCCCTAGGAAGGCGTGTGCTCAGCAGGGTGGGGTGGCTTTTGTGGGCTCTCAGTGGTGCGAGGGCTGCGGCACAGCAGCCGTTCCCCAAAGGGCAGCTGTGTCCCCAGCCGTGGGAATCAGCAGCGTCCCCTGGGCACTCCAGATGCTGAAGCCCATTGCACACAGCAGCCTCTGCTCACTTTCATCTGCTCCTGCCCCCGAGGCAATACTTCTGCAGCGAGTCTCCAGCCCACCCACAGCTTTGTGAGGAAGGGACACGTTTTCAGATGAAGCCCGGGCTTGAAGTTGTGAACCTGCTGGCTGCCCAGCACCAGGGACCAGGGCAAGGCTGCTTGGTCCAGCTGACATACTGGCAAGCCCCATCAGTCCTGCTGCTCTGGGAATTGGGCTGTCCATGCAGGGACAGGGCTGCTCTGCAAGCAGGGGTGGCCACGTACAAGCTGAAGTCACAAGGAGCAACTCAGTTTGTTGAGCTGCAAGTGCAGGACAGAAGATAGAGTTTAAAAAAAAGGAAAAAAAAAAAAAGAAAAAAAAAGCTGATAGTTTCACAAGCATATTTCTGAGGTAGAAAAAACTGTAACTGGGACCTGTTTATCCTCCTTTACTCCTTCAAGCAGCGTGTGGCTCCAGTGCAGTCTCAAAGGAGCACTCCTGTCCCAGTGTGGCCCACACTCCTGCCCACAATACTGTGCCCAGTGGGAGCTGCCTTGGAGCAGGACAAGGAGAAACAACAGGCATGATGAGGGGGTCCCGAGACCTGTTATAAGGAGCAGAGAGGCCCAGATGGGTGACTGAGTTGGCCACTCATCCTATCATCCCTATTTTTCCACAAGCAGCTTCTCCCTCTTCCAAAGCAAGGATCCTGCTGTCTGCAACCCAGAATGGGACACCCAGGGCACGCCAGCATTCCCAGCACTGGGCTGATGCCTCTTTTGCAATGGGATATCCCTTTTCCCCCTCTCCTAAATCGCATTTTTGGCACTTGCTGTGCCCACCCACCTCCTGTTCCCACCACCCAACATCCATCCCCACCACCCACCAGGGCTGTGCAGCCCCCAGTTGTGTGTCCTGCCTGTTGTCCTTTGCACCCACTTTCCAGGTGAGACCTTCCCTGCTGCAGGCCCAGCTGCTCAGTTCCCTGTGCCACCAACTCTTTCCCTGTGTTTCGTGCTCTATTCCCAGCTCCAAGCTGCAGCACTCGTGGGCTGGAGGAAACCCAGACAAGGCAGAGCCTTTGCCCTCTACAGGGCTGGTTTTCCTCCCACCCTGGACATGCTGTGTGTGCTGGGCTGGCTTCACCACAGCCCAGAGCATCCTGAGTCACCCTGGGCCACCCTCACTCACCCCGACCTGCATTGTCCTGGATCCAGCTGCTGTTTGAAAATGTTTCCATGTCACCACATCTTTGTGCCAGGGTCACCCACCAGAGGGACGTGACCCATCACAGCCAAGTGACCATCCAGTGCCTTGTTATGTTCCTGCTTCTGGTGGGATGCCAACGTGCCAGGGGCTCTCCAGGAGGATGAGTGAGTACTTTCGACATGAAAAGGGCCTGTGAAGCTCAGTGGATATTCTCATGTGCACAAAAGGATTTATGATGTTGCCTTGGGAGGAGCCTGGCACTTCCCATTGCTCACAGAGTGCCTGATGGCTTTATGACTTTTATGTAACCAGTAACTCCTGGACCACACTGGTGCTGTAGGATGGGGGTCACAGCAGGGAAATGCTTGCTTCCAGTGATCCACAGCCCTGTAGCCAGGTTCAGTGGGGTTGGGCTGTTGGCTGCACGTGAGGTTTGCAGCAGCAGCCACCTATGTGCCTCTGGGCCACCACAGGAGGAGGACATGGTGGTCAACATCAAGCAAGCAAGCTGCAGAATCAAACCTGCTCCAAAGAATGGCAGAATGGCAGGCCCTATGTCCAGAGTTTGGAGCTGACAGGCTGGGGATTTTGCCCCAAGAGCCTCCAAGAAGGAGCAGTCTCAAAGACCATGTGTCCTGCTGACACAGGCACATAGCCACATCCTCCTTAGGCCTCCAGTGGAAACAACCCTGATGTCCAGCTTTCAGTTAGTTCCTGGGCTACAGGACAGCAGCCTTTCTGGCAGGACCTGCAAGTCCACCCTAACAAACCCCTAGGACAGTGAGAGTGCTGGTACTTTCTCTCCAGAGGCTCAATCCCATCAGCTTGGAGCCCTCTCCTCACTGCCTCACCCTCAGCACATATTGCCTCTGGAGAGGGTCTGGGTCTTGCTCCACAGGAGAGGTCTCAGGATGGGACAGCATTCCCAGGGACAGCTTGTGGGCTCTTGCCTAGAGCAGAACGTCATCCCCGTGAGACAAGCTGGCCACTCCCCAGTTCACCCTCAGCTGGTGGCAGTGACTGACAAAGGAGTGGGGTGAGTTCTGCTGGCACCTGCCCCACTGGAGCTCAGTTCAGCACATCCCTGTCCATCTGCCTCAGCAGATGGGCTGTGCACCAGGATCCTTCTACAGTCCCTTGGGAGAGTGCTCCTGGGTCTCCTGTGTCTGTGCACAGAGACAGCAGTCTCTGCCACTCAGGGACTAAGTCCAGGAGCAAGTGATCCCTCAGCCCTCACATCTGGCTAACACACCACCACGGTGTTCCCAGCAGAGCCAGCAGCCAAGGGGAACCTGCAGACAACTGCAGCTAAAGCACAGCTGCTCCAGCAGCTCTGGTGGGACCTTCTCATCACCGGGACAGGCACAGGACAGGGATCTGTCACACAAACTGGCTGACAGGTTTTGCCCATTGAGTTCAGTGGGGCTGTGACAGTCACACAGTCTGTGACTGTGGCACAGCCCACTGCTCTGTGCTCCACGTCCTGCCTGACAGGAGGCCAAGTTGGTGACGATGATGAATTTACGACCTCCCACCCACTGCTGCAGTGGAGTCTGGAGCCACAGATGCTTCCAGAGGGTGTCAGGGGAGCTGTGGTTTGGATGAATAATTTTCCAGCCCTGCAGCTCAAGCGCCACGAAACCCAGAGGGGGAGAGAGAGACAACAAAACACTAAAACAAAACAAGCCTCCGGCTTGGGCCGCCCAGTGAGTTCTGGACCGTGTTGTGTTGTTCCTCATATTTATCCTGCTCCAGTCAAGCAGCATCCAGCCACTGCCCTCCTCCATCAGCTCCTGTGCAGAGGTCAAAACACTGGAGATAAGCAAGGCCATGACTATTTAGACCCCCCTTCCCACCCCCAGCAGTAGGGGCAGACTGGGTTAGTATTGCCAAGTGACAGGAGGAGTGACAAGTGCCCACCCCTCGGATTTCCTGGGGATCCACGGCCATGGCAGCCTGATGGTGGCAGCTGGAGCAACACACCTCCTCAATCCCACCTTGAGAGGTGCTGAACCTCTGCTCCAGGCTCTCCTTGATATCAGCCCCTGGCACCACTCACGATGTGGGATGACCACTGCCCACCATCTCTTGCACCATGAGCTGTGCCAGCACCATGAGCAGCAGGATCCCAGCCAGATCCTCCTCAGGATCTCCAGCATCCTCTGCCATCAGCTGCCAAGGTCAGCCACCTCCTGGTGAGCACAAGTGCTGGGCCAGACAGATTGAAGGTAGGTCTGAACCAGAATGGGAATTCACAGGATCACAGGGTTGGAAGGGACCTGTGGAGATCAACTTAGTCCAACTCCCCTGCCAGTGCAAGGTCACCTAGAGCAGATGTACAGCCCTGCACCAGCTACACCTCCACAGCAACTCTGTTGGCCTTTGAACACCAACAGCTCCAGAGACCCTTGCGAGGCACAGTCCAAAGCCTGTCTGGGCTCTCATTTCTGGCCCAAGGAGAGGATCTGGCCAGTGCTGGTACACAGAGTCCTGGCTCCCCTCAGGTCCAAGGCTGGACTCCAGAGCAAGACCCCCCTGAGCATCTGCTGGTGTGAAAAATGCAACCCACTCCCACCACCCCTCTGTGCCCCTGAGCAGCTGAGGCCGTGGCTGTGCTTGCAGTTCAGCGCCTTGAACCCCACATAGGCTGTATTCTAAATTTTCCCAAAGCTTTTTGGTTTCCCCTGCTTTTAAGAAAGCTGCAAGAGGACTTCTTCTTGTGTGGCAGCAGGAGAAATATCACCCGGGCTGCCACCTGCCACTCAGAGGTGCCCCACACCCAGGGGTACACACAGCCACAGCCTCCCCGGTGTTTGGTCCCAGAGTCTCAGCCCCATCCTTTAAAAGCAGACAGAGCAGGGCGGCGCTGGAGCAGCGCTCTCCTCCTCTCCCCAGCCTGCCGCTAGAGGACAACACACAAACACGGCTGAGCCCGGAGGAAAACATCCACTGCCGTCAATAGGAAGGAGCCGGATCGGGAGCTCCCGGTGCCTTCAGCAATGGAATGGCACAGCCCACACTGCTCCCAGCGACCCGCAGCTTCAGCCAGAGCTGCCTGAGAAGCGACACTTCCACCCCAGAGGGACTTTTACTCAGAAATTCCGGGTTTACCGCGGAAACATCAAAGCTCTCTGGTCCAAGCAACTTGATGTCCGGGCTCTTGGTTTTGCCAGGAGCCAGGTGACATGCTGGAATAAGTGACAGCTTTGAATATTGGCAGCTGTTGTGAGGTCTCAAAGAAACGAGACGTGCATATGAACCACCACAGCCAGGGTGAAATAAAAAGCAAACAGGAAAGTCGAAGCAAAGTGAGGCACACGGAGAACAGCTCTCCGATGTCAGCAGCCACGCTGCTCGAAAAACAATGTGAAAAATGTCATTGCAGTCAATGCCTTCCTGAGGAAATATCTCTGTTTCAGCTGAATGGCAGAAACTGTTCAGTGGGATTTATTTTTCGAAGAACTCTACTAACAGAGCCCTGGATCCCTGGGAAGAATTCCCTGAGCGAGAAATTGCCCGGAGCTGGCGATGTGGTTGGTGTTGGCTGCTGAGGTTTGAGGAAGAGGGACAGGAATCACAGATAAGAGCTGCTGCTGCAGCCAGGAGCAGAGGCCTGATGCTTCCTCCAGACTGATTCCAAATTCCTGGCTGCTGTAAGAGCAAATCCAGCCATTTCAGGCCATGCTAAAGCCCCACAACAGAGCTGGAGGGGAATTTTGTTGAGGAACCCCAGGAGGGCCCATGTCTCCCAAGAGGGCTGCCCATCTCCCCACCAAGCAGTGTTTTACTTTTGGAGATGTCAAAACACATTGCAAATGTTTAATTAATGACATCTCCAGCACTGTTCATGACAGAAGGGGCTTGATTTCAATTAAATCAGTTCCTGCTCCAAGACCAAAATTCTCTGCACTCAGTGACAAAGTTTCCACTGACTGCAGCAGCCACAGGGAGCCCTGAAACTGCAGGATCTGAATGTGCTTTGCTAGTGAAATAGTTTCAGACCCAGCATCATCCCAGCCAGGAGCCCTCAGTCACAGTCTGTGCATCAGCCCTGAACCCTGAACTCCACCTTGAGCAGTTTTTTGGGGAGCAGACACCTGGTCTGACAAGGCAGCACAGCCTCTGGCTGAGGTGGAGCTATTTAAGTCTCCCACAGCTCAGGTTCACCTTCCTGACCCCAGGTAACTCTTCCACCTCTTTCATCCTGAGATAATGGGGATATCAATCAGGAAACTCTTTTGCCAGAAGGAAGAGCCCATTCAGAGGAAGCAGGGCTGTGAAAGCATCTCCCAGTGTGTGCTTTGGCCATGTGGCACTTTACCATAACGTGGTCACAGTCAGAGGGGGGACTTTGGGGGGCACTTTGCAGCCACCCAAACCTGGACCCTTCTTTCCCTGCACCATCCACCTCCTCCATTCCTGGCTGTGGGAGAGGCAGAGGGACGAACACACCAGGAGTCCAGATCCACCTAAAGCCCCTTGGAGAGCTGTCTGTCTTCAGTGTGAGACCCGTGCTCAGCTGTCCCCATTACAGATGAGATTCTTGGCCCTGTGGAGAGAGAGACACAGCGTGGTTTAAGCTGCAGGACCAGGCTCACCCATATCCCTCAATCCACAGCAGTCACACTGTTTGGGGGCATCACAGTGACACTGAGCAGCCAGTGGCTGCCATCAGAGAGGACACACAGGGCTGTACTTTTGCAGCCTTCTCCCACTGCAGATCCAGCTCCCTTTGCTGAGCAGGTGTTTCTGCTGCCCTAGAACTCGGTAGCTCCTTGGCACACAAAGAGCAAGAAATCCTGTTCTGATGCACATCCCAAGTGTTTTGGGACACTGCGAGGGCCTGGGCTGGGCAGGCATGAGTACTAAGCCAGGTAAGCCAGACCACGATGCAGCTCCAGGTGATGTGGTTTCAAGCCCCCAGGCAATAGATTATTCCTCTACTTTGGCCTCTGGCCACTTAACCCGGGGTTAAAAATAGCTCTCGGAGCAACTCAGCCCCCCGCTCCTGGCACCAGTGCTGGGCAGCTCCTGGAAACACAGCTCACACGTGTCCTTGATCAGGGCAACACTATATCAAGAGCACAGCGTTCCACCCTCCATCCCCCTGCATCTTCCTCCCAGCCCCTGCCTGACGCAGGGCTGCTGGAGAGAGAGGAGCAGAGCTCGGGACAGGCAGACGGACAGCCCTGGGCATCACCGCTCCCAGCAAACAGCTCATCCTGAGCTCCTCGCTCCCTTCTCCCCAGTTGCACCCTGACTTTCCAGTCGCAGCTGGGCTTTTAACAGCCAGCACAGACACAGAGTCCTTTATCTGGGGTTATATTTCAGCGTCCCAAAGTCTGGAGCCCTTGAAGTGCTGGTTGGGCACTTCTGCCTCCCTAGTTATACTCCTCTGCCCTGCCAGAGCCAGCTCTGCCTTCCCCTGCCCTGCTATCTCACAAAAACATGGTTACAAAACAAGCCTGGGTCCCGGAGCTATGAACAGGTCTTTATTTGTTGAGGTTTCTTTTTTTTTTTCTTTTTCTTTTTTTTTTCCCCCTTTCTTCCCTTTGAATGAAATTCCTGCCAGCTCTAAGGCAGAGAGAGAGAGAGAGAGAGAGAGAGAGAGAGAGAGAGGGAAAAGAGTAGAAAGTTTAACTCCTCCCAGTGAAGTGTCTCACGCCCCTGCCCAGCCCTTGAAACCCAATAACCAAGATCATTCAACAATGCCTTTCCTCCCCTGGCTGCATCCTTACCACGCTCCGACCTGCGGGAGATACCCTGCCCGCTGCGTGCCGGGCTGCGGGATCGCTCCCCCGCGCCCCGCCGAGCCCCGCAGCCGGCCGGCGGCCCCGAGCCCCGTCCCCGCAGCTGCAGCCAAGGCGAGGATGGACAGACTCCTTTTCTGGGGCATTCTCTTGGCCTCCTCTGCCCGCTGCCAGGCGGTGCCCGTGGAGCCAGGTGCTGCGCCCTCCTGCCCGCCCCAGTGCCACTGCGAGGAGGATGGCATCATGCTCTCGGTGGATTGCTCCGAGCTGGGGCTCTCGGAGGTCCCCGCCAACCTGAGCCCTCTCACCGCTTACCTGTAAGTACAGCCCTCGCCGCTTCTTTTTGGAATTGCTTTGCCCGGACCCCCCTCCGTCGGCCGCCGCTTTCCTCCGGGCTTGGAAGCTTGTGCCACTTTTTCCCCAAATTAAATTTCCTGTGGAAATTAGAAAGCGGGCAAAAATAACAACAACAACAACGAAGAAAAAAAAAAGGCAGCTCCTTGGGCAGGACCTGCCAATCCCCCCCTCCCTCCTGCGCCCCTCCGCGAGCGCTGTTTATACTGCGATGTTCTGCATGCTTTGCTCCGTGATTGCAGCGGATCGGGGCAGCTGATTTGCTGGGTCGATTCTGATTGTCTGAGCACATAATGGAGTATTTTTACACAGCAATTAGTGCAAACTGCTCTGGGATCCTTCTGTCAAACATTTCAATAGCTGCGATAACTCAGGGCTTTTTTTTTTTTTGTGTGGGGGGGGAGGGTGTTGGGTTGAGCTGGCCACCAGCAGTGTCTGAGTTGCCTCTTAAAAATGAATATTAAAGTCTTGTAAGACGTGTGGGGGTTTGGTAGGTGTTGTGCTTTGATTATTTAGTTATTTTAAGGTTCTTGATTATCCGAATGTTTAACAGCCTTTCTGATGTTAATACCCCCAAGGGTTAATTGGCCACAGGGACTGGAGGGTTCATTTCTAGCCCCGGAGGTGGTCTCGGTGGTGCCATCAGACTGGTCACGACTGAGGATCCCGATGACTGACCATGGAAAAATCTCAGGGTTTAACCAGGGGGGGGGAAACATCTCTCTCAGGGAGACAAGTTATCCCTGGGGAAGATGCTTCCTGGGTATATATGCAGAAAGTGCTGCAGCTTCCAGCTCCAGCTGTGCTGCAGATAGGCTGGTAAGGACCGTGGCATTCCCAGCATGGGTGCTGCCAAGGGAAGCCACGTGTACCACAGTCATCAAAGGACCACCAGTGGCCCCCAGATAGGGCTGGGGACGTTCGTGTTGTGTTCATCGTGCTGAGAGGGAACTTGTGTCCAGGGTTGACACACAGACCGTGTTGCTGTTTTTGTGGTGTCCCTGGATTGTCCTGAGATGCAGGTGCTCAGCTGTCAGAGCAAAGCACCCAAACCCACGCGGGAAGGGCTTTGCAAAGCCAGGTGGAAGCTGCCACAGCTGGGTAAGAGCTTCTCTGCTCATCCCACTTGTCCGAGCAGCAATCTTGTGGCAGCCAGCGGGTGGCCGGAGCTGTACTGGGTTAACTGGGAGAGAAACAGAAAAGGATGATGCTCCCTGGAAAGCGTGAAAGACGAGAGAAATGTGTCATACAAGCTGTGTTTCCCCTGGGAGAGGGAACCACTTGTTAGGCGAGGTACGACCTGCACGGAGCAATCCCCGGGGCTCGGTTTGGAGCCGGCTGCCCACGAGTGAAAAGTCACTGGAGCACGTGGGCTGCCAGCGCGGGGAGGCTGCAGAACGCTGCAGCACTGATGCTGCGGGGACAAGGGACAGCCCTGCCAGGCACCCACTCCACCCTCGCAGGCATCCGTGGGGATGGGGCACCCGTGGCTCCCGCTCCGCTGAGAACACGCTGCGCGTCAGCTCCGCGGAGATGTGGCTTGGGCTGGGCAAACCGCGGGGCGGGTGGATGCTCTGAGATGCTCCTGCCTCGGGCAGAGCGCTCTGGGTTCCGCTGGGACCGGGTCCTCGGGACAGCCCCGCGTCACTTCGGGAGCTTGTCCGGTCCCTCGGGGCTGCACCGGCCCCGCTCTTCCCCGCGGGCTGCGCCCCGCACGTGGCTCCGCTCTCCCCCGTGGGTTTCTCCCCCATCCCTGACTCCGCGCTCTCCCGTGGATAGCAAAGATCACGGCCCCGCACTTGCCCCGTGGGTCGGTCCCGTCCCCGCGCTCCCCGTGGGTCGGTCCCCCGTGGGTCGGTCCCCCGACGGCGCTCACACGGTGGCGCCAGTGACGATCCTTTGCCCCAGCCCACTCCGCACAGCCCGGCCGAGGGGACCCTCCGCTGCAAGCCCGGGGGATGCTGGAGGCTCCGCAGTTTTCCTCCCTCCCTCCCTTCCTCCTCGGGGAAAACCAGCCCGGTTGGTGCTTCTGCCTTAAACCCTGCCAGTGAGAGACCAAAAGAGGAGGGAAAGGCACGATGAACTGGGAATTACTGGTGGAGGACTAGAGAGCTGGGTTTTCTTCCTGTTTCTTGTCACCACTTCCAGCGAGCCATGTGAGGTTAGCTCCTCAGGTACCAGAGGGCAGCCAGGGGTAGTTTGTCAAAGCAAATCAGCATAAATTTGTGTAGAAAGTATTGGAGAGAGATCTAAGCTCTTCTTGGATATCCAGGTTTAAAATCCATACCTTCAGATATGTAAAGAAATGCTGGATTCCTTTGGAGAGCTGTGAGTGCTGAAGAGCAAGCCCTGGAATGGCAGAAAGAGCAGAGAGCTGGTGGGCAGCTGCTCCCAAAAATTTCCAGCTCCTCTGCTCCATGCTCTGATCTCTAAGGAAGTCACTGGCACTGTGGAGAGCAGGACTTCCTCGGGAGCAAAAGAAGGGATCCTTGTAATCACCTCTGATTAGACTCTGCCTCACCACTAATGAGCTGGTGTTCGTGCCTCATCCTGACCATGCTGTGCCTCTGCTGTGCCTCTATCTCCAAGAATCCTGTCCTTGCTCACTCCTGCACCTCCCTGGACTTGGACTGATCCCATCCATCCAGAATGAAGTGTTTTCAGTCGCTGGTGGGGTGGCAGCTGTGGTCAAGGAGACGGGGCAGAAGTGTCACCTCTTTCCATGGGCACCTCTCCAGTAGGGGCTGAGACATGCTGGTGCCTTGGGGCAGTCCTGGAGAGAGCCTAGGGACTGTCACATGGGGTGACAGGTCCCTGCACTGCTCCTGCAGGCAGCCTGAGCTCCTTCAGGTCTCCTGCTGGCCCTAACAGCCCATTTCTCTTGGAGCAGCCCTCACCATCCTTCCTGCCTGGCTCATCACTCAGTGCATGATGTATTTGCAGGGTAAAGTGTGTCTTAGCCTGGCCTTAGGGAGCAGCCAGGGAGCACTAAAGGTCAGCTATTCAGTTCCTATTCAGCCACCCTCCATCAACCCAAGAGAGCTGAGCTGTTCAGAGAGCAGATTTCGCCCTCGGCTGATGTGCCAGTGAGTCCTGACAGCCGTGTGTCACACACCCCATCTCTGTCACCCACAGCCAGCAGTGTGTGTCAGGGAGTTGATCTGGAGCTGCAGCAGAGGTGGTGGAGCTGTTAGGGGTTCCCTGGACAGACAGCAACAAGCTGGGGATGCAGGAGAGGACAAGGAAAATGGGAACAGCTGCCTGGTGCTCAAAGTGTTAGCCCAGCTGTGATCCCTGGCACCACTGCACACCCTGCACGGGACCTGGTGGAGCAACCCCACCTCAGATTCCTCAGGGTGTGGAAGTGCTGCATTGCATGGTGTGGGGCAGTTTGGCCCCCAGCTGTCCCCACAGCTGTCACCAGGAAGGTGCCTGTGGTTGGGTGCAGGTGCTCAGTGCAGCCCTTTGCCCCGGGATGGCATCCTGAGCCCTCCCTCCCCATACATCTGGCTACCAGAGCCTGCAAGGGTGACAGGTGGCAGCAGTGGGGGTGAAGGGATGCTCTCAATCTGCTGAGGCTCCTCCTCTTTCTTCAGACACCATGCTGCTGATTCCTGCCAGGTCCCTCCTAGGGATGCACTGGCCTGTCCAGTCACTGCTGGCAGGAAAGAAATGGAGAGTCTGTCCTGGCAGAGACACCCTGGAAGTACCAAGGGATGGAAAGGCAACAGCAGTAGCTGTGGCCACATATTCACATCATCTGGCCAGGCAGCACAAACCCTGCACAGGTATAGTGAGGATGAGGCACAGCTTGCAGTGCCTGGAGCAAGGGGACATGGGGAGGTGCAGGAAGGATTGCCCAGGTGTCTTAGGCTGGAAGACACCTCTGGAGGTCTCTGATTCACACTCAAAACAGGTCCAGGTCGTGAGGCTGGTCAGGATCTTGTCCAGTAGGTTTTTGAGTATCTCTAAGATTCCATCACCCTTTTCCCATTTTTTGCTATCCTCGTGGGAAATGTTTTTCCTAATATCCAGTGTGTCCAGGTGTCTGTCCTGGAAAGCCAGCAGAGACCTGGGGCATGAGACAGGTGACAAGGCTGTCAGGCTGCTGCTGTCACAGCAGGACTTGGGGGAGGGAAAAGCAGCAGATCCTGGCTGCTCCCAGATATCACCTGGCATCTCGTGAGGCTTCCCAGACAGAGAACTTCTCGTTCCTCAGACTGTTTCCTTTGAGGTGAATGGGACCAGGAGCCTTCAGGGCTGTTCTCACTTTGCAGAGGCATTTTGAGACACTGCCTGGAATTTAACATCCTGCTGGGAGTCTGGCACCCTGCATCACCCACCCTGTCCTCTGAGCTCCCCGCTGGGATCAGGTGCCACGTGGATCCATGACAGGCATGCACAGGAGACAGGGATGCTTTGGCACGAGGCTGGGCAGACCCAGACCAGAGCAGAGTGAGGGAAAGATGCCTCTTTCTCGAGATCTGCGTTTCTCATAGAAATGTAGCAACAAGTTGAATCAAGAGAGATAATTTCCATGTTTTCACTTCATGGTCTCTTTCTAAAAAAAAAAAAAATCCATTTACATATTTTCACCTGCTGGTGTTACATTTCCCCATAAACATTTAATATTCACATTGTGGGGCTCCAAAACTACCAAAGCAAAGCGTTTTTCTACTTTTAAAACACTTTTTGTTGTTGTTGTTGTTCTCTACTAAATATTGACATGGTGGCTCTTTGTTCTGGACTCAAGGAAAAGGAAGTTCAGATGTCTTGGAATTTCCAGTGAGGTTCATGACAGCTCTTCCTATCTCCTCCTGCCACATCACCTCCCAGCCCCCTTTTCTGCCATAAGCTCTGCTCCCTTTCACCTTTTGATGCCGTGAGGTAGAAGCCCTTTGGGACCAGCAGCGTTTTGGGTGTTGTTTTCCCGGTGTGGGTACTGTTGGGATTCACTGGATGCCGTGCTCTCTGGGGGTCCATGAACAAGGGTTGCATCCCTCAAGTGCTTCCAGCCACAAAAAGTGGTGCTGCAGGTGACTGGGGAGAGGGGCTGTGGCTGAGACCTCCCCGAGATCTCAGTTCAGCAGGAAAGAGGCACCTTTTGCAGGGTTGTTGGGAAGTGGCAGCAGGTGTCTGGGGCGCTGGATGTGAGCGAATGTCTGATGCCTGGTGGGGCACCTGTCAGGCCATAGACTCGTGGAGTGTCCCGAGCTGGAAGGGACCGTGAGGATCATCGAGTCCAACTCCCGGGCTGCAGGAGATGCAGGAGGGGAGACGAAGGATCTGCCCCATCCCAAAGCCACCAGCTCAGGTCACTGCGGGAGAGGGAGCGGCCAGACCTTTGCTATGCTCGCCGCACACCTGGAGGGGCTGGAGCGGGTCTGCGGGATGAGGAGCGCAGAGAGGAGGCAGCGCAGGGGGTGATTAGAGCTAAACGGGGCTGGGGCTGTGCTGTGGGATGGACAGCCGTGTTGGGACGGCCAGCAAGCCTCCTCCCTCCTCCCTCCCTCTGCCAACTGCGCCCGGGGCAGCCTCGCTGGGAGCGGAGGAGAGCAGTGGTGCTTTGAGGGATGCCCCACTCCCCCGGGCACGCCGTGTCCGTGCCCTTCCTCCCAGCTGGCACCGCCGTGCCCGGAGCCTGGCTGGCAGAGATGGAGGGAGCTGGTCCTTAGCTGGTCCTCGCTCGACCCGATCCCTCTTTCCCTCTCCGTCGTGCCCGAGAGCCGCGGCCGCAGCAGAGCCCGGCTTTCTGCAGCGTCCTTCCACCGCAAACGCCTTCCTCCCCCCCTCATCCTCCCTGCCCGCCCCCCAGGCTAAGCAATATGCCACAGCCTCCCCTCTCTCCCTCCCTTTCTTGAAGAATAAGCTCATAAATCTGCCCGGGGCAACGAAAACACTTGAGCTCATGGCCCTTAGATCTGTGTGGGAGGAGCTCTCGCTGGCGATTAAAGGAGTTTAAGGTTTGCTTTGAAAAGCTCTTTGATTCTGGCAGAGGCTCCGGTGCCAAAAGGCAGCCATGGGGCTGCAAATGCCTCTCCCCCTCTGCACCTGCCTGGGTCAGGGAGCAGCAGGAGCGTGGGGGAGGGAGAGGGAAGCGCAGCCCTTTCCCAGCTCGCTGCAGCGGGGGCTGAGGGTCCCCTGTCACCCCTCTCGGGGGCGGGGGGAGCACCCTCTGCCAACAGCAGGGCAGTGGCTGCTGCTGCTGCCTTGGAGCTCTTCAGCCGGGGTGCCGAGATGCCTCCACGCCGGTGGAACATCCTACCTACTCCCCAGATCCTTCTTCGCAGGAGCTCGGGTGGTTCTCGGGTGCGAGATGGATGATGAGGACCCGGGGGAGAGGAGCAGAGGCCGGGAGGGGGATCAGCACAGCAGCGCTCTGGAAAGCCGTGGGAAGGGGCAGGGGAGGATTGCCAGGGCTGGGGAGAGACTGGGGTCTTGGAGAAGGACTGGAGTTGAGTAGGAGCAGTAACAGCCCTCCCGAGGAAGAGCAGGACCAAGCACAAGGACTGTGTTGCAGTCCAGTCAAAACACAGCCAGCCGTGTGGAGGCAGGAGCCAGGGCTGGAATGGGGAGCAAGGGGAGGACACAGGGAGGCTCAGGTGGTGCCTCCAGTCCTGCAGGGATGCATCAGGGATCCAGGAAGAGGGGTAAGGCAAAACCTTTCTCAGATCTAAGCTGGCTGTGATGAAGAAGGGCAGCTCCCGGTCTCCTCCCCTCCGTGGATGACAGAGGAGTCTCCTGAGCTCTCCGCAGCTCCCTGTCTCCCCTTGCCTTGTTTGCATGCCTTCCTGTAGCTATTTAAACCTCTTTGAATGATTTGGAAATGAAAAGCAGCCCCCAAGGGAGTGGAGCGAGTCAGACATGCCTGTAAGGGCAGGACCCACTCAAGGGACCTGCTGTGTCTTCTTGTGAGCAGCCACAGGTCCCACTACAAAGAGACCCTGGGGAGACAGGATGGTTTCCAGTGCTGAACATCGCCGTGGGGCACCAATTAGGGACGTTACCTCGGTTCAAAGGGAAGGTGAAGCCCAAGCACTGTGTGTCATCCCATCAGGTGTGCCACGGTGGGAACCACACGGGTGAAAGGGGAGCAGAAACGCCAACCATGAGGTGGGAGACCAGGGGGATGCAGGCATGGGGGCTGCTAGGGAGCATCAGGGATCTCAGGGGCCTGCAGCATCTGAAGGCACAAGTCACCCCCTCAAGGATGTTATCTGATTTGGAGATGGCTCTGGGTGTAATTGCATCTTGCACCTTCAAGAGAATTCGCAATTGTGGGCATTTCTTAACCTTAGCAAAGCAAATGTTCATCTCTGTGTGAAACCTGCAGGAAAGGCATTTTCACTTCTGGATAGAAATTCTTCTTCTGTCTTTCCCAGAGAACACATGAAAAAACTCTGGTTTTAGGAAACAGTCTCTGCAGTTCTGCTTTATCCCTGGTTCTGCACTACTGGAAGTGTCCTTGAACACTTCCAGGGATGGGGCAGCCACAGCTTCCCTGGGCAACCTGTGCCAGGGCCTCCCCACCCTCACAGGGAAGAATTTCTTCCCAATATCCCATCTAACCCTGCCCTCTGGCAGTAGGAAGCCATTCCTCCTTGTCCTGTCACTCCAGGCCCTTGTCCCAAATCCCTCTCCAGCTCTCTTGGAGCCCCTTTAGATACTGGAAGAAGCTTTAAGGTCTCCCAGGAACCTTCTCTTCCCCAGGCTGAACTCTCCCAGCCTGTCTCCAGAGCTCCAGCCCTGTGATCAGCTTAGAGTCCTCCTCTGGACTTGTTCCACTCAGTGGTTCCCCAGGCAGAACTCTGAGTCATCTTGGCTATGGGCATCAACCAGGGCTTCTGTGCTGCTCAGCTCGTGGCTTCCAAGGGAAGAATGAGATGCAAATCCACAGAGCTGCACTCTGAGGCTTTCTTCTCCCTGCATGAGGGAGCAGGGGAATGGTCAGACATCATCCCAAACTGTTGTCCCAGGTATCGTCCCGAGGTCCTACCAAAGGACAGAGCTGTACCTTTAGGGTCAGCTGTGCTGCACTGGCAGAACCAAAGGCATCACCACCAAGACTGGACCTCGATTATAGGTGCAGGTGAGGTTTGTGCTGCTGCACTGATTCCCTGTGGCCGTGAGTTCCACAGATTAACGAGGTGCCTGTTGCACAGAGTGGTTTTGTGCTCTGGAAGCAGCATGTGGGGCTTTAAGGAGCACGGGGCAGCCTCCCCATACATGCTGTCTGTAACTTCTCCTCAGCTCAGGGCCAAGCAGCAGGTTCCTGTGCTGCAGGTTGTGTTTGCAGCTGCGTCCTGCGCAGGGAAGTGCCTGTCAGTTTAGGTATTGTTGTGCTTTCATGTGGTGTAAGACAGCACAAGATTTATTAGTGACAAAAGCACGAATGCTGGGAGCCGTGATTTGTTGAGGAATGGGGAGAGGAAACGTGTTGCAGCCCATGCTGGTTAGTGTGGTGTGTCTGAGGTGAGCTCGCACACGCTGTGAAAACTGCCCTGCTCCTGCACCAGGTGCTCTGGCTCAGCTGGGGATACCATGGGGTGGACCCACTCCTCTACCAGGGGCTGGCTTTACACTGACCATCTCACAGATTGTTTGAGGAAGGAGTTTCTCCAGGGTGGAGGGACACAAGGACTCAGACTTTGGGGAACAGGCAGGAGTCCCACGAGCTTTGGCTCCCCTGTATGGGATAGATGGGAGATACAAAGGACTGGAGTGCAGCAAGAGGAACTGAGACTGATTTCTAGCTCCAGCCCAGCCCTATGGTTCACCCCAAACAAGCCCTCTCCTTTTCCTGTGCCTCTGTCTCCCTACCTTGAAAGCACTGCTTATAAACCCTTCCCAATGTGCTTGGAGACCAACCCATCAAACCGGTGCTGTGGAAGAGCTGGAGACTCCCTTCCCTTTCCAGCCACATGTCTGGACCTCTCGAGCTAAAAAACACCTTTTAAAAAGTTCATTAAAAAATTCTTGAGCTTTCCATTTGTTCATCCCACCACATGAAGAAGAGCAGCACTGCGCTCTCAGATTTGGTGCCCGCCTTTCATGTCCGCTGACCTCATCGCTCCCCGCTCAGCCACAAGTCAGAGCAGCTACCGAAACACTCCTCACAGCCACATCCAGCAGCTCTGGAAAGCTCGTGGGCAGCACTGGAGAACTCCACAGAGGAAGTGGACCCAGCTGGTGCATGTCAGCTTGGCCACAGGGGCTGTAAACCCCGACTCTGTTTTCTGTAGGAAGCTCCCTTGTTTTCAGGGTGCTTCTTCCTGAATGGATGGGGGTAAATAGCAGCTGGTTCAGCTCTCTGCTGAACCTAAAAAGGAGGGAGAAGATTGGCTTGGGTTAAATGAATAGGGTTTGTGTTTTTTTTCAGGTTTCCCAGGCAATTAAAACTGATCCGAACCGAACCAAAACATGTTGGCTCTCGGTATTCCTGAAACGTTTTGCTTTGACCCAAAAAAGAGCACTTTCCTTTTTGAGCCCCTTGAAAATCTTTAAACCCTCTTTAAACAAAGAAAAAAAAAAATCTTACAATTAAAAGTTCCACCATCTCCCCCCCCAACCCCCACTCAGCTTGTTTCAGTGGAGCATAATTTTTCTCTGAATTTATTTTCGACCACAACGCTGTGGGTTCTGCCTGACCTGGACAGTTCCAGTCACCCAGCTGCGCTTGTGCTGTCACTTGCTTTTCCTTTCAACACTTCCCTTCTTTTCACCCCCTACTGTACAGACACAGCTGTCTCATGGGAGCATCATCCTGATCCCAGGGCTGTGCTGAACTTCCCAGGGAGAGTGGAGAGCGGCTGGGATGGGGGAGGAAAGAATCCATGAAGACTCCTTTTAGCTTCAGAGAGCTCCTCTGGCTCTTCTGACTACCTCTGGCTACTGCTGAGGCACCTTTGAAACACCTTTGAAACGTCTCCAGCATGTTGGGCACCATGACTGGGCTGCAGGGGAAATCCACATTCCCTTTGAAGTCTGGATACTTGAACAGTCTTTTAGAATTATAGGGCTGTAATGTACAGGAATGTGTGGGGCTGTAATTGTGACTTAGATCCTTGGATGAAAGGTGCTATGTACATACAAAAGGTATTATCATTATTGCTACGATTATTACTATTATTATTACTATTATTATTGCTATTATTATTATTATAGGGCTGCAATATGTGGATTGGAGATGAAAGTAGCACCAAAAGATCCTGAAATACAAGATGTGTCTTAAGGAAATTTCAGCTTGGAATTAGGTTTTGTCTACACAGGGGAAGTGGAGCCGGCTGGCTCCGCTGCTTTGACAGCTCTGGGGTTTGATGGAAGGAGTCCTGTGTGCAGCCATGATTCCCAAATCCAAGTTGCTCTGACCTTTGGAAGGGTGTCTCCAGTAGGAGTTATTCCAGAGTAGTTTTAGCAGAAAAAGTGAGATCAGACATTTTCACTGTTCTTTACGAGACACCCTCATTGCTCTGTAGCCATCACAAAATAAGTCCCTGGTGCTTGGGGCGTCTGGTATGAGAAGTTTGGGAACTGGTGTCCTAGCAGAGCTCAGAGGCTGGAATGGAAACTGGAACAAGCTCCCAGGGCACCAGAGAGAGCTCATGTGTGTTGGTGCTCCTGCACTCCAGCAGAGACGGGACCAGATCCAGAATCCTGTGCTATTCATCCTCCCTCCAGTCACATCTCTCCCAGAGCAGCCTGGATCCAGAGCGTGGAGAAATCAGGGACCAGCTTTGATCCTCATACACTCTGTGGCTCTGCAGGGCTTTTGCCACCAGCCCCACGCTGTGGGACTCCCCAGGACAATCCCATGGGGATTTTCTCCTGTGTCAGAATATCAGGTTTCCCCTTCTACCTGAACCAAAGGGGCCACAGAGCGAGGGCTGGCTAAGGCTGGGAGGTGGGGTGGGGGGAATGAGTCAGGTCAATCCACAGCAGTTTTTCCATTGCTAAACTCCCACAGGAGAGATCTGGCTCCTGGCAGGAGGGCTCAGCTCCCCAGCCCTACCCCTCTCTTTCCCAATTGCACTGATAAGTGGAGTTTTCCCCAGCAGAGTCAGGAGCGCTGGTGACTCACCACCCTTCAGAGGGAACTGTGTGGCCAGGACCTGCAGCAGCAGCGCGTGCTGGAGACAGGAAGGCTCTTGTTACCCACTTGACAGCAGAAGAAAGGCTTTTCTTGGTGCATGGGGACCACCCACCGAAGGATGAGACGAGGCAAGAGCTGTCATGCTCTGATGTCTCGTGGCTTCCTGGTGACACCATCGTGTCTGCTGCAGTTAATGGAAACACTCTTGTTCCTCGGGGTAGCAGACATCACTCTGAGATGAGCCAGCTCTCAGCATCTCTGAAACACGGCCTGTCCCACTAGAGGAGCTCCCAGCCCCCTGCCAGGCCATCGCCAGCCTTGGCTGGAGAGCATCTCAGCCCAAATCCCCACAGGCACCTCGTTGCCCTTAGAAGGCAGTGAACATGGTGAGGAATGCAGCTGGTATTCATCCTCTACCTTGGGCTCTGAGTTGCAGCCAGGGAGCAAGCTGCGTGGAGCAGAGCTCTCCTCCTCCGCTGTCACCAGTGCTCGGAGACTCCTCGTCTGTAAATCACTCCCTGTTTCAGGAGGCAGGGCCTGGATGTTTGCTGGCCACAGAGACCCAGGCTGTTCCCGTTCAGGGTAGGGAGGATGCTGGCAGGATCCAGCAGTTGCCTGGGAAAGTGTTCAGAAATGACTGGATTGTCAGCGCTGGTACCACAAGGGAAGTTTGCCCGCACGGGCTGCGTCAGGAGAGGGAAGGAATGAAAGGATCCTGTCTGCCACTGTGTCCCCAAAACCAGGATGGATCCTTTGGGTTGGATTCTCAGTTTCTGCTGGCCGAGATTTCACTGGCTGCCTGTCTTTGAAATTTCCTCATGAAAAGGCCAGAAGTCCAAGAGGCATTTTTCAAAAGCTTTCAGACATAATGTTTCTTTTTGGGAAGTCGTTGTTCTGAACACAGATAATTATCAGCCAAAAATTGCTGGAAACCACCAGCAGTTTTCAATTCTGATAAAAATGCAATTCTCCACTTGAGAGTGTCAACAACTGTTGTTTTTTTGCTCCTTGTTCATTACAGTTTCCAGCAAGAGGAGTCAAATATCTCCAGGCAGTAATCCTCTGGGATCCCAGCAGTTCATCCATCTCTGTCACCCAACTCAGTCCCTTCTCCAGGGACCATTACTGTTACCTCCAAAGAGATGCAGATTGCTGCCTCTGGCCCGGGGTCCAGGCTATGTGTGGATGGGAACAGTATTTATGGAGCTGTCTGGCTTGTGCTGTGCTCCACAATGAGATTCAGCTCAGAGAGGAAGGATAAACCCCAGTTCAGATTGGTGCTGGCTGACAAAATCATGGTGACAGAGGGCAAAAAAATCAGAGGGGAAACTCAATTAGTAAAGCCCATGACTATCTGTGAGACTGCAGGAGCAGGAAATATCACCTGATGAAGCAGATGGGGAGCAGAGTCTCTCCTTCTGACTGTGTCCTGGGCTTTTCTTTGCAGGCAGCCCAAGATTAGGGACTTAACAGAGGGTTGATGAGGTTGTCCTATAGGGAAGGCAGGCCACCCTGGCTGAGTGGCTCCTTAAGGGTCATTGTGCTACAGTCTAAGAAAAAGGAGAGATCATAGAATCACAGAATCAACCAGGTCGGAAAAGACCTCCAAGATTGTTAAGTCCAACCCTTGATCCAGCCCCGCTGTGGTTCCCAGACCATGGTGCTGATGCCACATCCAATCATCCAATTCATCTTAAAAACCTCCAGGGATGGTGAATCCACCCCCTCCCTGGGCAGCCCATTCCAATGGCTGATTAATCTCTCTGTAAAAAATTTCTTCCTGCTATCCAACCTAATCTTCCCCTGGCACAGTTTAAGGCTGAGCCCTCTTGTCCTACTGCTGGTTGCCTGGGAGAAGAGACCGACCCCCACCTGGCTCCAACCTCCTGTCAGGGAGTTGTAGAGAGTGATGAGGTCACCCCTGAGCCTCCTCAGCTCCCTCAGCCTCTCCTCACAGCACTTGTGCTCCAGACCCTTCCCCAGCCTCCCTGCTCTTCTCTGCCCCTGCTCCAGCCCCTCCATGTCCTTCCTGATCTGGGGGGCCCAGAGCTGGACACAGCACTCCAGGGGTGCCTCACCAGGGCTGACTGCAGGGGAAGAATCATTTCCCTGGTCCTGCTGGCCACGAGAAGTGATGGAGTCACCACCTCTGGAAGTGTTCAAAAGATGTGTGGATGTGGCTCTTGGGGACATGGTTTAGTGGTGGCCTTGACACCACTGGTTGGACTCAATGATATTAGCAGGCTGTTCCAAACTAAATGATTCCAGGATTCTGTGATCCAGCAGACCTGAGAGGAGACCTGGTTTTGTCCTGAAGCAGCACTGGCATTCCTGTTAGGCACTGGGGGTGCCCCAAATCTCAAGCAGACACAGACTGTGCATGTTTGGAGCAGCAGGGCTAAGCCTTGATGGAGGATCAGACCATGACAGTCCTACCTGACAGGTCACCTTGAGAGCCACACTTCTCTGTTAGAAGCCCTTCCCCAGAGGAGAGTCAGGGCTGGTCCTGCCCTGCAGAGCTGTTAGGAATCCACACACCTGCTCAGGGAACAGGGAGCAGGGAAACCAACTGCTCAGCATCCTCCTCAAATGCAGATCCCAAGCTGTTGGGAAAGGAGCCTCCGTGCAGGTCAGGGCTGAGTGGTGACCTCAGGAATCTTTACCCTGTGGCCACCATAGCAGGAGCTCGTGGGGTCAGAAGGTGCTATGGGGACTTCCCCACTTGGCACACAGCAGTTTGCCCTTGTGGGCTTTGGAGTGGTGGGGCTGGAGAAGGCGTAACCTTCATCATCCTGGAGCCTGCCATGGTCCTTGATGGCCCCTGTGCCAGTGAAAGTGTTTCACTGTGCGCACGGAATTCCCTCAGCGGTGCCCCCAGAGATGTTTCCCAAGAAAGAACTGTTTCCCACAGATGGATCCTGGCAGCTCTGGGCTCTCAGATATTGTCATTTTGGAATATTGCTGGCTTTTAGCTGTTGCTCACACTGGTGCAACTTGTCTGGACAGGACAGGTGATCCTTTGGTGCATGAGCAGAGGGAGTGCCACTGAGTCACCCACAGGGCATCTGATTTCCAGACATGGCCCACACACTTCACTGATTTTCTCCCAGGAGACCAGGCCATAAATTCTGGGGTCACCCCATCATCAGTCCACATTGAAGGGAGGAGGCAGAGCTGCCATTCCAGGGCTTTCCACTGGAGCAGCAACCTCTGCAAAGATTCTGACATGCTACAGCTGCCAGGTTGCTGGGAGCAAGAGCTGCTGGATGGGCATCCTCTCTCATTCATGAGGAATAATCAGGTCGTTTTCCTACCTGGAGCCCTGGGAAGAGTGAACAGCAGGAGCAGCCTGATCCTGCAGTAGGGAGGGTCCTTGGCAGCTCTTTCCAGCTCAGAGCCCCTGCAGGTCCCCTCTTGCTGGCTGTTATGTGGTGGCAGTGTCCCTGTAAAAGCTGGCCAGGACTCTGGAAACCCAGACCAGGATTATGAGGACACATCACTAGAGCCCCAGTAAGGAGGTCCCATTCCCTTCTCTCTCCAGAGTATGGATTAGGCACAGGCTGCCTCACCCTGGAGTCCTGCCTCCCACCCTCCTCTGCCCCACACCTTTTGCCCTCAAGCAGCACCAAGGAGGAGCAGGGGGGAAGCCCCATCTGCTGCTCAAGCCATCAGCACCAGAAAGAACTGGGGAAAACCAGTGCTGAACACCCAGGCATGGATCCAGCACATGGCAGCAGGAGGTGGGAGTTTGCACAAGCTCTGCTCATGATTTCCCAATCCAGGAGAGCACCAGGGAACGCTGGGCCTGCCCATAGGTCTTGAGCAT
This sequence comes from Empidonax traillii, assembly GCF_003031625.1. NCBI lineage: Eukaryota > Metazoa > Chordata > Aves > Passeriformes > Tyrannidae > Empidonax > Empidonax traillii. Next base: position 656,740 of record NW_020955772.1, on the reverse strand, counting down.
TGCCAGGGTAAACCCCCACCGTTTAAAAACTCCTTGTAATTAGTGAACCTTCCCATTACAAGTCACAATGGAACAATTCATTATTAGTGATGTGTGCTGGCTCTGCATTCCTCTGGCTCTGCTGCTCCTGCAAGAATGTGGGGACTGATCTAAATAGATGAACCCACCTCATCTGCATCGTCTTTGGTGTTTTAATAGTTCCAGGTACTGCTCCCTAAGTCTTTGGCAATTACCTGCCTCTCAATCCTCCACATTCACCAGCTTCCAGGTAAAACAGCCTAGTGGATTTGCACTGAATCACATGTGTCAAAAAAATAAAAAAGGAATTGGAAACACTGTGCTTGAGGGTCACTTCACTGTCCACACCACAGGAACCAGCGGGGACGTCAAAACATGAGCCTTCAGACTTCCTCCAAGTGTGTGAGCACTCAAACCGAGTCCTGCTGTCAAAAGCTTCCATTTCCCTCCCCCAAAATTCTCAGTGACTTAATGCTACCTGCAAGTTTCCTCAGTTTAAATCCGTTGTCTTTTGCACCTGTCTGGGGGCAGGTTCCCGGGTGGGTGGGGTGGAGGTGAGCGCTGTCCCAGGGTCAGCACTGGCAGCCGGAGATGGACAGACCTGGCTGAGCTGGTGGATGCACACCCTGCAGAGCTGCAGCAGGGTTTTCCAGAGGGAAGGCAGAACAGCAACCTCTGATCGTAGCAGGGTGCTGTGGCGTCCCAGGAACAGTTTTCTTTTCTCTACCTGGAGGGCACTGTGCCTGGGGTAGAGCAAGGCCACCTATTAAGAGTGTGCATCTGGTGGAAAGGGAGTTCTGCTCTCATGCCACTTGCACCCATCCCATCAGGGTGTCTCGCATGTTCTCTGTTGAGAGAGGTGCAAACCCTCCAACATGGACACCAGAGACCTGTCAGCCACGGGAATGAGGGTACTTTTGGCAGCCTAAGGTTGGGAGGATCTGCTTTAATGCTGTGTTCCTGTCTTACTGCCCATCTCATCCAGATTTATCCTAGAGACAAGACAATGAGTCACTGCCATGATTTCCTCAGTGGATTGTGATTGTGTCAGAGCTGTTCCTCAGATGGGATTTTATCTGTGGGACTTACCTCTTCTGTTTGTGTAGCACTCTGACCACAGAGCCTGGGCAATGCCAGGGCTCGGGGCAGAATGTGACCACCCCCTGATGTCATTCAGCCTGTCAGTGTGCAGGAACTCCTGGCTTTTCTAGAGACTCTCCTGTAGGCAGCTGGCAGGTCACCTTCATCCTTTACAGGTGTTTTACATGTTGCTAGTCTGTCATCCTTACAAGAACCTGCAAAAGGGAAAAAAAAAAAAACCCTACAAGAACCCATCTGACACTCAGAGACTGTGCTGTGGGTCTCCAGTGGGGCAGCTGGTGAAACCAGAGACAGAAATAAGGTCTATGGGATAGGAAAAGGCTGGATTCGAGCTCAAAGCAGGGGACATTAAGGGATTCATAGGCAGAGTTTTGAGGAGCTGTTGGCAGCTGAGTGTAGGAAGATTTTGGGATGGCCATCCAGGCATCCTGGAGGTACGACATTACTGGTGAGGGGTTCCCAGGACATAGAGCTTCCATAGGGACACCTTTCAAATCTGTCATGATGTGGCCTGGATTTCTTGGTGTCTGACAGATGGCAAATTTCCATTCAGTGGCATTCCAGAAGTTCTCCAATCTGCATAACTCCCAAAGCAAAGGAATGCTGCCTTATGTGTTCCCCCATAATCCAGTATTTCTTGGATTTCACACTCTGGAGGGTCACCGAGCTAGGTTAGAAGGAGGAGAGTGCTTTTTCAAATGTCTCTTCATGGAGATTCATGAAACAGAGAAAGAACTCAAAGCAGCCAGGATGTAATTTATTGGGTGGATCTGGGCAGAAATTGTGAAAGGTTCCCCACAAAAACAGCAGTTACATTTTTAGATGGGAGTGAAGTTTGTAGGTGTTTTGTCTAGACTGTCTCTTCTTTTGATGGAGTTGGAGACTCCCAACAATGAAAATCTGGCTGGGCTTTAAAGACTTCCTTTGATATTTTCAGAAGGGACTGTAAACCCTTCTGAACACAGACGGCTACGGAAGGAACAGTCTGGCCTAAGTGAGAAATCTGCTCTTTTGTAATTTACTGTGAGTGAAATAATTGATAGACCTCAACCTGTCAGTCCAGACAGTTGTACAGATAAATGAGAATGGAGGGATATTATGGGAAGCAAGATGAAATACACCCAGTCACTCAAACAGTGCAAGCCAAACTGTCATCCCAGAGTTTAGTTTAGTTTCTTTATTTACCCATTATCCTAAAGTGAATACACAGCAGTGAAGAACTCTTTTGTTTCCAATAGGAAAAGAAGTTCTTTCCAAAACATGGATGAAATCTGAAGCTTTCAGTTAGAAATCCCAGTAGGCAGCAAGTTTACAAGTTGAGAATATCTGAGCTGCTCCCTTAATAGTGGGAGGGTGGGCACAGGGTAAGAGGTGTATTGTCTTAATTCCCAGAGTTGAGCATATAAAATACACTCCTGGGTGTCCCCTAGAAATGCTGGGCTGGTCAAAAAAAGTTTGGTGAGAAGTTTCTAATCCCTGAGCAACCTTCTGTGTCAGAAATGTGACTTGCTCAGGCCTTGAACCAAACATCCCATTATGGGCTTCCAGTCAGGGTAAGAGCAGGCTCATGCTTGCATGTTCTAGAATGATGGAATCTCCTGAGCTGGGAGACCCACAAGAATCATTGAGTCCAATTTCTGGCCCTGTACAGGATACCCCACCAATCCTGCACAGGATCCTTCCCTTGCCTGGCTGGTGATGCTTTGCCTGGTGCCCCCCAGCACACAGTGCCCCTTTGGGCTGCCAGGGCACTGCAGATTCGTGTTCAACTTGCCATGGACCAGGACCCCCACTTCTCTTTCCCTGGGGCTGCTCTCCAGCCTCTCATTCCCCAGTCTGTCCGTGCATCCAAGGTACTCCATCCCAGCTGCAGAAATCTGGCACTTGCTCTTGTTAAACTTCATGGGGTTGGTGGGTGCTCAGCCTGGAGAAAAGGAGGCTTTGGGGTGACCTAATTGTGGTCTTTGAGTACCTGAAGGGAGCCTGCAAGGAAGATGGAGAGAGACAATTTACAGGGGGATGGAGGGACAGGACAAGGGGAAATGGCCTCACACTGACAGACAGTAGGTTTAGATCAGATTTTAGGACGAAATTCTTCCCTGTGAGGGTGGGCAGGCCCTGGCACAGGTTGCCCAGGGAAGCTGTGGCTGCCCCATACCTGGAAGTGTCCAAGGCCAGGTTGGACAGGGCTTGGAGCAACCTGGGCTAGTGGAAGGTGTCCCTGCCCATGGCAGGGGGGTGGAATAAGATGAGTTGTGAGGTGTCTTCATACCCAAATCATTCTATAATTCTATCATTGTCCAGCCCTCTCATCTGTCTGGGTCTGAGTCTGCAGGCCCTCTTTGTCCTCGAGGGAGTCAACAGCTCCTCCCAATGTAGTGTTGCCCAGGAACTCACCTTGCTGTACCTTCAATTCCTCCATCCAAGCCCTTTATGATGACATTTAAGAACATATTGCAGAGGTACCTTGCTCTGGTTGAAGTCTAAGAGCTGTGAGTAGGCAAAGTCATCGTTCATGTGGCCGTGGGACCTAAACAGGACCTAAACATGACAAACTCCAGATGATTTTAAATCTGATCTCCAGGACTGCAGACCAGAGCTGATTTTAATCCAAAGCCTGCTTTCTGCCTCCTTCTTAACAGGCAAGAATGCAAGGTGGTGAAATGAAAGATGATAATCAGGAAATGAAGTGGGTTAACAGTGGTTGAGTTTTGCTGTCGTGGTGCTTTATCCTCCTCAGTGTTCCCATCCTTGGCTGGGCAAGAGTGGCTCTCCTGCAGGTAGCTCATCAATTGCAGCTAATTATCCTGAATTCAGCTGCTGTCATCACTAAAAATAACTTGTGTAGGGAGGAAGCTGTGGTTGAAAGGTCTTTACCTGAGCCACCACTACTCCACCAGCACAGTGAGAAACATCCGCTTTCACAATGACCCGATGGGAAGGGCCTATGGGTATTTTGAATGGGACAATTAACAAAAACCTGTCCAAAATCATCCCATGTTTCCTCAGGAACCAGGGCATGATTTATCTCCACCTAAAATGCACCTCTAAAACAGGCTGAATCACACAGTGAAAGGACTGGTTCCTCTTCATGTGACAATAAAGGAAAATCCAAAGCCTTGCTCAGATGTAAGACACGTACATCACAGGCTCCTAAACTGAGGAGGTGAGATTCAAACACCCCCCTCTTTCATAAGTCCATAAATGGGAAGATCATTTGGCGAAGTCTTTAATTAATTGACGATAAAAGCTCATGGAGCTAAGAAGGCACTGAAACCTCGTAACTGTCTTTGGCGTGGCCGAGTCTGTGATTTCTCAGGGTTCATTTCCATTGCCCCTGGGGAGGTGAAGCAGCCCAGGGATTTAATAAATGGAAGACCTTTCAGAATTTTACCTCTCTAATTTGGTATATGAGTTTGTGACAACTCAGGCACTCTGGGACTGATTTTACAAGCTGCTCAGGTTGGTTCCTGCCCTGTGAAAAGAACAAGTGCTGTTGTCCAAGAATGTTATTATAAAGGAATCTAGTAAATTTCTAAAAAAAAAACCATAATTAAACACTTTGCAAGGTAACTGCAGCATTACATAGGCCAAAGGGCATGACCAAATGCTCAAAGTGTCTGTCTCTAGTCCAAAAGATCATCCTGGTATTATCTTCTGAGGATTCTCTTGCCAAACTTCAGATGTCTCTGAGTTGCAGTTTTGTAAAGACACACTCTGCAATCCAATTTTTGAGATCAAGAGTAATGTTCTCTCTTCTCACAGCCCTTACCTGATTTCCAAAACCTTGATGCATGATGGAAATAAACCATCCTACTTGCACACACTGTTGTCTCATTCACCCAGGCTGGGGCAATGCCAGTGACCTTCCTCCCAAGATTTTGGTGTGCCTTCTGATGACACATTGATGGAGACAAAAATCAGAAATAAATAATGTTGTTCCCTTATTCCAGAGGGCTTTATGAGTTTTGGGACTGTGCAAGGGGAGCCAGTCCTCTGTCCCCCTTCACATGATTGGAAAATTGGACGAATGAGCCAGACAACATTTAATAGCCAATTAATTTTGCAGTGTAACTGCAGCTATCAGTAATATTTCCAACACAGAAGAAGCAGACAATCCAACAGGCCAAAAGGTGGCAGAGGTGGGAAGAGCTGCTCAAACACAGGGCCATCACCATATAATTAAATCATTTCCTTTGTTGTTCCCTGAGAACAGGCTGTGGGTGCTTCCCTCAAAGCCATTCTTAACGTGGACAAATCTGAGAACAAATGGATAAGGCAAATAACAAAAATTGTCAGATGAGACTCACACAGCTTCTAAAGGCATCCAAATTTGAGACTGCTGACCTGCTAATCATCCTGCTTAGCCCAGTGCTTGAACCAGTTCTGCTGTCTGAAAAATGCAAAGGGACAAATGCAACACCAGCTCTTGAAAAGTCTGCTGGGACAATCCAAGGAATCACAGACCCTTAAGCCCATCAGGTGGAGTGAAGGTAGAAGTAAGGAGGAGAATTAGTAGATTAAATTATAAAGGGTAAATGTGGTAGGAGATAAAAAGAGGAGAGTCTGAGAAGGGAAAACCGTTCATTGAAGGTGCCAACAGGCGTCTGGTCCAACACACATTAGTTGTCAAGAGTCTCCAAAATGAGCCCCCATCGAAACCTCTTTAAGGAATTCAGTTGATGTGGGCTGATAACTGGTCAAGAGAAAGGGGATGAAAGAAGGCTCAGTGGGCATTTTGAGAGCAGAGGGCAGGAGGGACCGAGGTCTGGGAGAGCATCACCGAAATCTGTGCCTCTGCCAGGAGATGATGACAGAGCCTTGCCAGGAGAACAGAGCAGGGAGAACTCAGTTTTGAGAAACCCAGGGACAAACTGCTCCCTGTGTAGCACACAGCACGCAGCAGTGGGCTGCACAAGGTGTTATGACCTCATGGGCAGGAGTTCATGGGGGCAGTGCAGGCAGATTGATGAACGTGTCAGCTTGGTCCTCAGGGTGATCAAAAAGGCGGGGATGGCAGGGAAGCTGCACCAGATCTAGTCTATAAAACTATGTGGTGGGTCCACTGAAGTGAAAAGGGATGACCAGAGGTGGTGACTGCCCTCTCTCTGATCTGCAGTGAAATACATATCCCATAGGTTCAGGAGCCAGAGCTTAGAAAAGAGATGGCAGAAGAAAGAGCAGATATGATTCTATGGAATAGCCACAAATCAGTTCCTTGCACCGGTCTCGAATCTCTGCCTCCCTTGCTGACTCCAGCAGGTCCTGCTTTACTGCCCCAGCCAGTTCCAGATGCTTTTGACTCAGGAGCTAGGAAAATGTTCATTTTGCCAGGCTTTTCCTCCTGCTGCTGCTCTGAGCAGTTCCCACGCTGTGAACACGCAGTTTTGTGGCAAGATTCAACTTCAGCAGGAGTTTTCAAGCCTGCTGTGGGTGCAGTGCACTCTCACCATTTGTGAACCGACTGTGAAATTATTATAAAAGCGAATGTAACTGAAAAAATAAAATGGATGTCAGTGTAATGATGATAAAAGGATGGGTCACTGGCCCCATCATGATAATGACACAGAGTAGATATGTCAGGTTCTGCTATCACTTCCCTGACTCGTCAGCCTTGCCAAAACATTGATAACTTCACAGGGGCCACGTCTTCTGCTTCCTTCCTCCCGTTCCATCCTGGGCCGGAAAACCCCAGATAAATCCTGGGAGTGATCTCTGTCGGGGTTGATTTTTAAGTGCTCGGTGCTGGGGTGCTCAGAAATGGAGCCATTGTTGACAGGTGCTGCTGGTGCCGCTCCCTTATGAAATCCAGGCTGTGCTGAGGTGCCTACAAGGAAACTGAACTCTTCTGAAAATCTGGCTGCAAAACAAGCAGCTCCTGGGATATTTTTTTTCCAGGAGAGTTCTTCAGAAGAGCTGCTCAATGGGAGAGGGAAGTTTCTGGTTTAGGTTTTGGGCGGTTTGTTGTTGGGGTTTTTGTTTTTTTTTTTCAATGGAAAAATGTTCTTTTGTCCTCAAATTGAATATTTCCTTCAGAACATTGTGGTGTTTGCCAGGAATCTCAAGTTTCCACTGGGAAAGTTGAATCCTGATGAATTGACTGGCGTCCTCCAATGCCCAGTCAAAGCACTTGGTCTGGTCAAACAAAACCATATTTGGCCTCCCAGTGACTCTGAACTATATAATGGGAGGCACCTGCTTGGACCTGCAGCTCAGATAATCCCACTAACAGGTTTCCTAATTGGACCCCCAGAGTGTCTGTGATGTGATAAAGACATTAATGCTGGAGGTCTGGTTCTCCACGTGGAAAACAGATATGTGAGGAAAGCAAATATTGTATTTCAGGTTTTGCTGCTTTTCTGAAAAAAAAAAAAATATATTGGGAATACTTCAGTCGGCCTTGATCAGATTAGCTGGCCTTTCACCAGGTCCTTTCTGGTTCCTGGCTGGTGGTCTTTGTAGGTGGGGATGGACAAACTGTAGGAAACAGGAAAAAAAAAAAATCCTAGAAGAATATATTCCAATTGTTCTCACAAGCTGAAAAGCAGGAGCATTTGTTCTCAGTTGAAGACAGTGTTTTGTCTGAACTGCTTTCAAACAATTCAATCTATTTAACTGTGTCAGCTTGCATGAAGAATGATGTATTCTGAGAGCCTTTGTGAAACCAAGCATTTTAGCATTTTCAGAGTTTTGCAGCCTTTGCCTCCACAAATAATTGGAAAACCTGATGCCTGTTTGCCCAGTCTCAAAGTGTCATTCTACAGGCGTATTTGGCAAAGCAAATATTAGTTGTTCAGCCTGGAGAAAAGGAGGCTTTGGGGTGAACTGACTGAGGTTTTCAAGTACCTGAAGGGAACCTACAAGGAAGACAGAGAGAGACTGTTTACAAGGACCTGGAGTGACAGGACAAGGGGGAATGGCTTTACACTAACAAGAGAGTAGATTTGATTAGATATTAGGAAAAAATTCTTCCCTGTGAGGGTGCTGAGGCCCTGGCACAGAAAAGCTGTGGCTGCTCCATCCCTGGAAATGTCCAAGGCCAGGCTGGATGTAACTCTGAGCAACCTAGTCCAGTGGAAGGTGTCCCTGCCCATGGCAGGGAGTTGGAACTAGATGAGCTTTAAGGTCATTTCCAACCCAAATTCTAGATTCTGTGATTCTAGAATTCTTCTGGGGCACTGGTGGATGGAGAGGCTGTGGCACACTCCCAGCCCCACTTCAGAAAAACACCCATCATAAGCAGCTCGATCCAGCCCTGCCAACTGCCAGGAGCAGTGTGGGGACCACTCAGAGGACCCTGCAGGAACACTGACCTTTGATTTGTGGCTGATGGGGAACATTTTGTACAGTGGAACTGCATGAAATAAAAGCAAAATCACACTGGAGTCGGGTGGGATTGCTGGACCAGCGTGGGGTGATGCTGCTTGTCTCTGTCATCCAGAGAGTCCTCCTTCCACCCTAAAGAACCACAGGGACCTGGAGCAAGTCAGGCCATGGCTCTAAAGATAGTTTGTGCAGGATCAGGCTGCCAGCAACCATTCCAACCATGATAAGGTGTCTGCCCGTACCCCAAGGTGTGTGGCCACATCCTGAGTGGGAAGGCAGTCAAACCTCAAAGTATTCCCTGGATTACCCACACAAATGCCTCAGTCTCTGTGTCCAAGGTCAGCTCCACTCAAAGAGGGCAGAGGAGTCACCTGGGGCTGAGTGTGCAGCCAGAGCCTTGCTGTGCAAGTAGCATCCAGCTTCTCTCTGATGCCCCTTTCTCTGGGCTACAGGTGAAAGCCCCCCTAGCCCACACTGTACAAAAAGTGCCAGGTAGCAGTGCAGGTGAGTTATTTACCTGTCCTGGAGGAAACAGAGGACAAGGTGTCACGATCCTGCAGTGGGGCTACAGAGGACAAGCAGCCAACGCCTGTCAAAGCACCAAGCAGAAGGAGGAGCAGCAATTCCAGAAGACAAATTAGAGGCTAATCCTGTGCTGTCCTGCAGCTGCCTCATAGCCCTGCGTCCAGCCTCCACCTCCTGCACCCTGCAAGGCTCCTCAGGGCATGCCACATGGGATGTGCCCTGTCACATACCTGCCCAGAGCTCCCCAGCAGCTGCTCTCCTCTGCTGCACTCAGCCCTTCAAACACTTGGCACAGATCTGGTGGTCAGCAGAACAGGTCTGGTGGTGTAGCAGTGGAAGGAAGAGGTGATGATCAGACCCAAATAAGATGGGATGCCGTCAGGGCTGCCCAAAAGCCTGGTGTCTGCTCCTCACTTGGTTATCCTCAGTCTCTCATGGTCTGCACCAGCGCCTAGACTCTGTTTTCTCATCAGAATGTGCAGTTTATTTTAAGGAAATCCTTCTGTTTCTCCTGCTTCCAGTAATCTTATCTAGCATGACTGGGATGTGGAGCCTGGTCAGAACTTGGCTTGAGAGAGAGGGGACTGCAGATGGAAGAACTCAAACTCTGAAGAACTTCATCAGTTCACAGGTGCAGCTCCTTGTTCTTCCAGACTACCAAAAATGCAGACTATGCCTCAAAACACAGACATTGCTGCAGCTGCTTCTCATCTCCTGCACAGATACTGTGCAGATTCATATTTGATCTCCCAGGACCTTGGTCTTTCCTGGGAAGAGCAGTGCATTGGGCTGTCTAAAGGAAAGGTGAGGCTGCTCATATCTGGCTCCAGCAAGCTGCAAAGCTGGAGAGGGCACCTCCTTTGGCAGCCATTGACCCTTAATCCACCAGGAAACAGGCAGGACCATCAAGATTGTTGGGAATAATGTAGAGATGTTCTCCAAAAGCCTGGATCTTGGTAGCACAGAATATTTTCTTTCTGATGCAGATCAGTGCCTGACAGTGCATTGGGACAACACAGAGGGAAACAGAAGATGCCCACCATGATGATCTACCACCCTTTAGGGGCTGTTTGCCGCTTTGTTGCCAGAGGACTAGGCAGTTTGACCTCAGGGAAGATAGCTTTTGATTGTCTAGGCAGCAATCCCCTTCCAGGCCCCTCTCTGAAAACCACCACACTGAGGGGTCCCCAGTCCTCCCCAGCATGACCCTGACCAGCCTCCAGCCTGAGTGACACCTGCACCAGCAGGCTGGAAGCCTCTGCAAACCAGACACCCCCGCACCAGAGCAGCCTCCTGGAGATCCCCTCCCCACCCAGCTCTCCTTGGCCCTTTCCCTGCTTTGTTCTTCCGTATTTTAATGCATCGGATGTTACTCAAACCCACTGAATTGTTCTCCCCTTTGTGCTGGGGCAGACAGACAGGCTCCCCAAACAATAGGCAGGCTTCGCCGGTGACTGGGAAAGAGAGGTGGAAGATTTACTGCCGTGGGGGAATTGGCTGGGGGAATTGGAACTTTCTTTGCTTCCGGAACTGCCTCCATTGTCCTGCCCTGCCAGCAAAGCAGAGCCAGGGAGGGTCCCGACAACAGGGTGCAAGGTTTACCTTCTGAGTGCCAGCTCCATTCACAGATGGGAGCCAGAACCTGAATCCTTGGGCTGGGATGGTTTTCTGCCTCTGGGCAAAGCTTACCCCACCTTGCTTTGGCGCTTCTTCTGCCAGATTTCTCAACCGTGTCTGGTTGGCGACCCCCCCTCTCCCTTATTCAGAGCTTAAAAATGTCCCAACCCTATTTCATTTACCCCACCAGGAAGAATGAAACGTCTCCCTGATGCCTCTGATAGCGCAGGAGGACACGACAGGCAGCATCACCCGCCAGATCACACGGGCGCGTGGGTGCGTGGCGAGGCCAGCGGGAAGTCGGGGCGAGAGGTTTGAGGCCTCGTGGGCTGCGTGGGGGTGAGGAGGGACCTGTTTTTTCAGCCAGGGGAAAAAAAAAACACAACACACTTTCGCAACTTGCAACTGCCCACATGGTGTTTTTGCAATCCCTTCCCTTGGTGGTGAAGGGAAATGCTGCGCCGGCAACGCTGAGGCTTCATCGCCCGTTTTGTTGGGATCCACGACTTCAGGCTGCCACGTTGCTCAGATTCTTGACTGCTCCAGACAGGTGCTATGTCTTTACTAAACAGCTGATTTAAACCAGTATGGGCCCACTGGCTGCAGCCTGTCCTGAGTTTTCCATCTTCCTGAGGTTGTGGGCTTGGATGTGCTTAGGTCACTGCATAAGTGAGCTGGTGAGAAAACTAACGAGAAGCTTCAAGATGGTGTGTGCTGGAGGCCCTTTAGCACTGCCCTACACAGACATTGCTGTCATTCTACCATTCTGTCATTCTGTGTTTGGAATCTGCCCTGATGGGGGGGGCTGAGCGTGGACAGACAGACCCCACCTGATCCCTCGGGGTCCAGCAGTGCCAGCAGCAGGACCCCAGTCTTGGAGGCACAGGTGGAAATCTGTGGACAACACACAGCTAAAACAGCGTTTTTCCCTGGCCATTGTCAAATGACTGAAGCCAACACCCCTGTCTTGCTGCCAGCACCACAGCATCCCAACACAGGAGCCAGCAAGATGCACCCTGCTGGGGGGGCTGGTGCCCACATGCTATGACTCATGGGCCAAAGGGAAAAGCAATACCCGGTTCTGCTTGAAAATCGAGGTAACCAGGGAAAGTAGAGTGCTGACACTACATCAGGGCTTGGTTTCCCAGCTGATCCCAGCCCTGGTTTTCCCAGGGGGCAAGCCCAAGCTTGGGTTCAGAGGGTGGCTCTGAAAGAAGCACTTGTAAGAACAGGGCAGCGATGGTGAGGAGAAACTTGGCCTCATGGTGCACCTCGAGCCAAATGGGAACATTCACAGAAGCCCACCTTCTCATGTCTGTCAGCCAACATTGCAACACAGCTGGCTCCAGAGCTGGCTAGAGCAGTGTCAGAGACGCCAGATCTGAGCCTTCCACCCATTCCAGGCATGAGAACACAGCCCTGGCTGTTCCGGATGTTTACGACACCGAATTGTCTTTGCTGGTTGGTCATCATGGCTGGGAGTGTTTAAAAAGTGCCATTGAAACACAGGTTTCTGTGGAATCACAGAACCATTTAGGTTAGAAAAGGCCTCCAAGGTCATCGAGTCCGACCCTTCCCTCAGCACTGCCATGTTCACCACGAACCATGTCCCCAGGTGCCACATCCACACAGGTTTTGAACACTTCCAGGGATGGTGACTCCACCACTGCCCTGGGCAGCCTGGGCCAGTGCCTGACCATCCTTTTTCAGGGAAGAAATCTTTCCCAATATCCAGCCTGAACCTCCCTTGCTGCATCTTGAGGCCGTTTCAACCTTGTCCTGTCCCTTGTTCCTTGGGAGCAGAGCTGCACCTCCACCTGGCTCCACCCTCCTGTCAGGGAGTTGCAGAGAGGGAGAAGGTCCCCCTTGAGCCTCCCAGCTCCCTCGGCTGCTCCTCATCAGAGCTGTGCTCCAGACCCTTCCCCAGCCCTTCTCTGGACAAGCTCCAGCCCCTCAATATCTTCCTGGTCATGAGGAGCTCAGAACTGACAGCAGCACTGAAGGTGTTTACAGGCTCTTTGTGACCTTGCTAGGACTGAGCTGCCATCCTGACCACCCCCCAGCAAAGCACTTCTGAGGGTAGTGGGAATCTGCAGAGGTGAAAGTAGTGCTTAAAGCAAGACAGGGTACAAGGAATCTTTCAGAACATTAACTCAGGGAGACCTGCATGCTTCATCTCCACAGAGCTTTCTAACAAGTATTTGAGAAGCAGTCCCTCTCCACGAGGCCAAGGATTTGGGCATAAAGCCACCTGCTTGCCTCTGACGCATTGAAGTGCTTGTTGTCCTCTGACCTAAGATCTTTTTTCCCCTTCTGGGTGAGAGAAATCAGTTATCACTGGAACAAACAGTTTGCTCCAAGGAATCCCAGGCAGGAAGACACAGGCTCCTCATGGAAGTTTTTTCCCATTATTTCTTGCCAGCAAACCCCTTGTGCTTTTCCAGGAACTTCAGAGGATCAGTCCAGGAGTGCCAGATCAGGTGCAATCCTCCATACCCCAGTAACCAGATTCCTGCTCTTTGAGAGGCCCATGCACAGCTGCAGCACTGACATCAACATTTGGCAAGCCTAAATGTCTCGGGTGCAAGGGGAAGAAGCCCAACCTCCAAATGCCAAGCCCTGCTCCTTCTGCCAGCTCCTTGTGGGTTGTTCCCTCCCCGACACTTGAGCCACCTCTCCGTCTTAGCACGTGGGGTTTTTCTGATGGGGACACCTGCAGCTCTGGAGATAACACAGACACCTCAAAGCAGAGAAAATACAGGACATCATCAGCTTTCCATCGGGGAAGCAGTTGAGGAACAGCTGCTCAGGAAACATCTTCTGTGTGTAAACACAGCCTGGCACAAGGCGCAAGGTCCCTACAGGGCCGTAGACCTTCCCTGTGGTGGCTGGGCTTGGCACCCATGCTGGTACCTTCCTTGTGAGCAGGAGAACGATCCACTGATGATGTGCAGAGAAGCCACACTTTTCCCTCAGTGACAATTTCCTCAGCCAAAACTGCTCCTCAGAAAAGGCAGAAGTTTCCAGGCAGCAGGCATTTATGGTCAAATTTTTCTGAATGAAAACATGAGTCTGAAGAGGAGGATTTTGTTTCAGTTGGTGTTTCATTTTACTCCTGATTTTTTCCAAATTCAGCCTCAGGTTAGTTTGTGCAGGTGCTGCCTGTCATTAAATATTGCATTGTCATGGCTAGGCTTTTCGTGAATGAAATGTTTTGATGTCAGCATAAAGCATTTCAATTAGCCATTCAGACATTTCCAACTACAAAATTCATCAGGTTTCGTCCCTTGTAAGATATTTCCAAATTTTTCCTGTTTCTTCCAGGTAGTGACAGAAACAAATTACACTGAGATTCAGCATTGCACCAACTCCAGCCCTCTAGTTCACCTGTAGTGCTTTAGTTGCTAGGACTTTGGGATCGAATTCTCCCCAGGGCAGTGGTGCTGGCCAGTTTTTGAAGGATTATTCTGCTCTAATGGTTTGGAAGTTCACCCCTGAACAACTACAGGACCCTGATAAAGTGACAGAACATTTGCAAGGAGAATGCTGTGGCAAATCCAGAGAGGAGCAACTTATTGCTGCCTGCTGGGCCCTGGCTGCTGTTTGTCAGACACTGCTTGTCACCAGACAGCACCCTGAGGGCAGGAGGAGGAAAGCAGAGCAACAGGCACTGTGGCCACTCAAACTGCAGCTGAACCAGAGGAACAATCCATGCTGGTAACAGTCACCCCTGCACAGAACAAGAAATCCAAGACCAAATCAGTTTGCACAGTGAGGGATGAAGAGAAGGAGGAAGCTCAGAACAGGAGGGAGAGGCAGGGTCAGAGATAATCACAACATGAAACCAGAGAGTAGGGAAGTCAAGCAATTGGGATCCCTGTCCTGGGATGACCAGGGGATTGGGAAGAGGATGGAAACTCTCAGCCTCTGAGGTGACTGTTAAGAGTGAGGGAAAGGTGTTCTCTCAAGGATGACCTAACAGTGCACTGAGACAAGTGGAACACCACAAGGAAAGGCATCCAGTGCCTGAGAGAATCAGCTGTGCTGGAGCTAATCCACAGGGATTCAAATCCAAAGCAGTCCCCTGTAGATCCAGAGGAGGTCCAGTGCACACAATCCACGGGGCAAAAGTTTCAGAGTCTCTGCTGTTGGGAGCAAGTGCCCCCCCTGCTCGAGAAAGAGGGGACACACCTTGAGATATCCTGAGGTTTAACCTGCGTGGCCACGAAGAAGACGTGAAGTGGGATGGAAAACCCACCTCTGCCCCAGCAGCATGGGTGATCTTGCAGAATTCTGCAACAGAAAAGAAAAATGTGGTTCTTTCCCAACATCCAAGTCAAAGCAGGCTGCTGCATTGGCTGCTCTGTCCAGAAGGTGAAAGAGGGAAGGGGAGGAGGCTCCATCAGCCTCATCCTCAGTTTGTTGTGTGAGACTCCTCATCTCCAGCTCTGTGTGAATGGGCACAGAAAGCACCAGGGCACTCATACACCTGCAGACCAGAAGATGTCAGTGCCTATCGTGCTCCTAAGAGCTGTATCCACCAGACAAGCCATGTGCTCCCTGGCTCCTCACAGCACAACTGCTTTCCCCTGTGATCTTCATGTTCCCCCCAGGGCAGCCAGGACAGCTGCAGAGAGGAGAAGGAGCCGAGGAGCAAAATCTCCATGAGTTCAAGGAGCGTTTGACGACACTCTCGGGCACGTGGTGGGATTGTTGGGGTTGTCCTGTGCAGGGCCAGGACTTGAACTGATCTTTGTGGCACCCTTCCAGCTCAGGGTATTTTGTGGTTTCGTGATTCTGTGACACACTTTTAGCAAAATTCACGATTTTGCCCTTTTGGAAAAAACGCCCTGGTGTTCTGATCCAAGTTTCATTCCTGCTGTCCCTCAGCCACATTTCCTGCAGCCTGTTCTGCCAAGTCACCCGCCCTTCTCCCTGCCCTGGGCTGTGCACCCCACACCTCCCTGCCTCCTTTGCTGCCAAAGGGGAGCCCTTCCCCTGGCAGAGTCTGCGTGGAGGGCACCTGAGCCGGTGCAGAGCCAGGGCAGGTACAGGAGGAGGAGGAGGAGCAGCAGGCAGAGTGGCCTCAGAGCTGTGTGCGCCGTGGGTCACTGCTCTCACTGCACAGACCCGACTTCTGAAGACCTCCTGGTGCAGGGATGGGCTTAATCTCACCCTGGCAAACTGGCTGAGACTTTATTGTTGAAACACCGTGGAGATCTGGGATAGGGCCTACACATGGGGGATGATCTGAGATGACTGATCTGTTTTCAAACGTGGAGAGGTGGGAGTAGAAACACGCTGTGCTCTTTGCCCATTGCAGCGATACGGGATGGAAGCGGGGCTGGTGCCTCCAGATATGGGGTGATGCAAATGAGCTCTTACTGCTTTGATCTCTTTATCTTCCCTTTCTCCTTCTCTTTATGGAGACTACCTTTAGAGGAGCTTTCAACCTGCAGGCTTTAGGGAAAAATTTCAGCTGGTTCTATGGCTCCAAGTACCATTCTACTGTCAGCCCTGGGTTTGCCCTGAGCAATTCAGGTATTTTGTGGGGACCTTGGAGATTTCAAGATAAAGAGGAAAAGAGATAGCAAGAACCTTTATGAATCACTCTAGTACAATCTGAAGAATTTCTGAAACCATCATTTATTGCCTTTGGGCTTCTTTTCTGGTGGTATGATGTGCGTTTTTACTGGATTCTAATGAGAGTGGCCAGGAGAGAGGGAGAGACACTGTTCAGCCCTCAGGGATTTCGGAGAGACAAGGGTGTTTCATGCCTTGCAAGAACAGGATAAGGATGGCAATTTTGGTCTGGTTTGTTTGGGTCCCCCAGAAATCAGACTGCTTGACTGGGAGGCCTTAATGCTGTAATTGTGCAATTAATTAATCAAGAGGATGCCAAGTCATTAGCGTCTTCCCACAGTCGTAAAAAAAGCTGCTCACCTGCCTGAGTTGTAAGGAAAATGTTTTTTTATGGTCCAGGAAGCCACATGTTCAGCACCAACCCTGAGAGGAGCTAGGCTGAGCCTGTGTTGGGAAGAGAGCACTTTAATATCCTGAATGTCTTGAAAAATATTAAGATATTCGTAGACTGGAGAAATTTAGGGGTTGAGAAGACAGTCACCATCTGTAGCTTCCTGTAGGCCCAAACCAGGGGGGCAGTCTGGTGTGTCCTTTGGGGTGACCTCACAAACGTCCGTGTTACTCAATACTGAAGGTCCTGTCCGGGGGCTTGGGCCGTGTCTGTCATCACTCCCAGGTGTTGCCACACTGCACTGGATTTCATGAGGCAGGAAAGAAGCCAAGAGCCCGTGGAGTACCCCACTGTGGGCTCTGTGGAGCTCTGGGAACAACGACCTGAGCTTGCAGAAACCTTGCAGAGCAGGATTGTGCTCGAAGGCAGCTATGAGAGCAGGAGGACACAGGCTCCTCGTTCTGCTGAGTGACAGAGGGACCCATGGAGAGCACCTCAGGGGACTGAAGATGGGGGGACCAGACTTGTTGCCCCTTTGGAGTAGAGAGAAGTGGTTGGGGAGTATCTTCTCTCAGCCACAGGTAGGAGCTGCTTTCTGTAGGACGTCTCCTGTCCTGGGTCAGCTCCCTGGAGAGGATCTGTCTGCCAGCTCTGTGCAATTTTCAGATCTGGACCAGACACACATCTGGCTCTGAAGGCTCTCTGCTTGGCCTTGGCCAAAACCCTATCCCAAAACCCTGTCACATTTGAACCCCCTTGGCTGAGTCTCGTTGTGTTGCCCTGGAGGCTCTTCAACCTGTGTCACTTTAGGTCTGTTGACTTCTGCTGTTTTAATTCCCATCAGAGTGAATCTCTGGGGAAACACTTTGCTTTTCCCCTGGGAAGAGGCATGTCAGGAGCTTTGAGGGTCACAGGCAGGGTTCATCTCTCCCCAGTTTTGTGGGCAAACTTGGAGTTCGTGAGAGAAGCACCAATCCTGCTGTGGTGTGACCTGGGGATAGGTCTGTCTTGGGCGAGTATTGCAGGGTGCCCTTCATGCAACCCCCTTATTGTAACATAAAAACCTCTCCTTTTGGCCCCAGAACATCCACGTCCACAAAGCCCTGCAGGTGCCTTCACCAGAGCTGAGTCTGGTGGGGCTGTGCACTCCCCACAGGGGCACCCATGGCTCTGTGCTTCAGAGCACCCAGCACCACAACCTGAATCCCACCTCCCCAAGCGGCGATGCCACAGATAAATCCCTTTGATCTTTAAAACTCACATCATTCCTTAGCTGGAACTCTGTGATCACCAGCAGAGAGCATGGCAGGCAGTCCTACCAGGGAACCCAAAGCAGTGTGTGTGTGTGTGTCACCTCATTTTTTGGGAAAGGAAGATAGCTAATCAGGGAACAATCAAAGGTTGTTCATGAAAGAAGGTGACATCAAAGCAAATAATTTAAGGAACCCCTCGAGGGCCAGAGGAGTTGTAAGATCTGAGACTGAATCACATGAGCTCGGTTTCCATGAACTGTGTCTCAGTTTTCCTGCAGGTACAAGTTAGAAATGCTTACGATAAATGTTTAGAATGAGTTGGGGAAGGGGGGGAAGTTAAATCACGCTAATTATAGCCACGATGGCTTTGGTGCAGTACCATTTGAAAGCGTAGGCATTTATTTTCAACACCTAGTGCAAGAGGCCTTAAAAGACATTGTTTCTTGGGTAAGTGGTGTGATACCAGCAGAGAGTTTCAGTTTTGGGAGTAGTGGAGTAGTTCACTCTTCCGGCAGCATTTCAGAGCAGAGCCGTGAAGGATGATTTGGCAGCTAAAGGATTCCTGTTTTTATTTGATATCTTATAGAGAGGACAGACAGGCCAGTCACTGAGGAAGGGAACAGGGGGGCTCTGGGACAGGAGAGGGATGGCTTGCCCAAAACACCAAGCCTGTGTGATGTCATGAACTCACAGGCAAGAATCTGGACAGCTCTTCTGCAGGTCCTACACTGCAAACTGGGGTGAAGCTGCAGCACCCCATTTCTTCTCCTACCTTTCTAATTTCTTTTAGAGTTCAGGGGATTTGGGGGTTTGAATCATATCCCTTGTGCATTTCTGTAGTGCCTTATGTTTGGAGTGGGTTCTCAAGTACAAATGACAACAGTGTGCATAGATATGATGACCCAGCACTTGTTTGACTTCAGTGGACTCTGGTCACTCAAAAGAGAGACCTAGTTTGGAAAGTCAAAGTCATTGACAGAGCTAGGAAAGGTCAGAGGAGTCCCCAACCCATTTAGTCCATGAATCCTTAGTCCTTTTGCCAGATGCTGCAGAAAAAAAAAAATAATCCAACAAGGTTCAAATACCATGGGTTCCTTTTAAATTAACTTAATGTGGTTGACTGAAATAACCACCCCAAACAGTTGAAGAGATAAACAGCTTCTCTGATTGCTCTGACAGGAAGCACTTCCACTCTTGCCTGTGCTGGGGATGTACATAACACAAGAAACCTTACTAAGAGGAAAAGCACGAGCTTGGAAAAACACAGCAACAAGTCAACAACATCTTTAAATGAGTAATAAGTCAAATATTTACTCCCGCAACACTTCAGGCAACAATCCTGTGCCTCAGCTCTCACACAAGCATGGACAGCCTGTGGAGAAATATCTCATACTCTTGTGGCTAGAAAAAAAAATCACCAGGTCCAGGGCTGTACTCAGGAAGTTCATTTCCAGACCTGGGAGGAACTTGTTCTTCCATCACAGCAGCTGTCCTTGCACATCTCCTCCACGATGTCCTCACACCACAGCCAGGCCAGGAGCGCGCCAAGCAAGGTGTGATGTCCCTGGCACCACATTTGCCCTGCTATTCATCGGCTAGCAGACCACTGATAGGGTTTGCACTCTCAGGGTCCCCCTTTTTTCGAGGTTCTGAGTGCGGATGTGCTGCGCTCGAGTCCCGCGGGGCCGCAAACCGCCAGAGCGTTCAAACAGCCAGAACATCAGCAAAGTTTGAAATAAAATGACTCCAAGTGTTTCCTGGGCAATAACCTTAAAAATCTGGGCTGGGTTTCCTTCACTTCACCCAAAGAGATGGTGGGGAAGAGCCCCTCCTCTCAGACCTGCCCATGACCAGAAGCCCCAGGGGTGTAGGAAGGTGAGAGGGAGGGGAGTGGGGTTTTTTAAGAAAAGCCACATGCTGTGGAGCTGTGAGGCTACCACAGAGATGGGATAATGGTATTTCTCCTCTGCCTATTGGAAGATTTCTTCAGAAACCAGTGAGTTTTGTTCCTTTTAGGTATGGATCAAGGGGGAGAAAAGAAGTGTCCCAAGGCCAGGTTAGACAGAGCTTGAAGCAACCTGGTCTCGTGGAAGGTGTCCCTGCCTGGGGGATTGGAACGAGATGAGCTTTAAGTTCCCTTCCAGCCCAAACCATTTTGTGGTTCTATGATTCCAAATCGCATTTGACCTCCCACTGTCCTCAATCACACACAACCCCTGGCTGGGACTGATGCTGAGGGTCTGCACATCCCTGGAACCCACCACCCACTGTCCCCATCATGGCTGGGGGAGGGCTGGGCAGATCCACGAGGTTTGGAAAGTGTCTCCTGCACCAAACAAGGAGTATTCCGTGCACTGCCAGCAGAAGGCAACTTAAAGGAGCAAACCTTGCAGTTTCGAGGTGATCTTGGATGTTTCAGATCAGTGTTTTCTTTCACAGCCTTTCATTTTACATTATTTCTCGTTATTTTCACATTGTTCCACAACATGTCAAAACATCAGACTGATTCATTACAACACAAACAGGAGACACTTTGATGTAGGAAAAAAAGATGTTTTAATGGGTGCTAAGTAGCAACTGCCCTTAGGGGTTTAGAAATAAAAATAGAAACATCACAAAATAATATTTTAACTCTCGTACAGTGGGATCATCCAAATATAGGATGCAGAGTTGCACACAAAACAGTGCAGGCAATAACTTTATTTTTGTATTCATTCTGGAAACAGAAATTTGAATTTTCATAGGTTTTTGGTGAGTTTTTCACCACTTCTTTGGAGAGGAGAAAGTTATAAAGGAAAAAACCTCAAACTTTTCCAGGAGCATTTTCACATAGGGCTCATGAAGGTTGTAAAGACCGATGTTCCCTGGCTCACCTGGACACACCTTGGTCTAGGTTTGGGTGAGCAACGTGGTTTTCTTCATGTCCAGCTGCTCATGAGGGCAGGGTTGCAGCTATGAGGTATGAGAGCTCATGAACAGCCTTGGAGCCCAGAAATATCCTTCTTTTTCCCAGCTATCAGCTTGTGCATTGAACCACCAGCTGCAGACTTTGCTACTTTCATGTCCCAAGATGAGAGATGGCAAAGAGTGAGACAAGCACACCCTCCTAAACTCAGTTTGTCACCCTCCACCCCCTCATTCCTGGTGGTGTCCTCTCATTTTTCCAGTGTAGAGCAGAGCAGTCTGATGGGAGGTACCCCTTCTGTCATGGATTGCTCTCTCCTCAAGAGCAGCTGTCTGTCCACACTCTGGAAGGGCTCCCAGTGGGGGCTGGCATGACCAGTGGTGACAGAGAGATGCTCTTGGCCCCGAGGACATGCTGTCCTACTCCAGAGTCACGGGGCTTCTTGTTCACCCTCCAAAAATTGTGAGGCAGCAACACTGCTTGAGCTGTTGGGAAATGTCCTAACTTGCTTCATAACTTGGAGAAGCTCAGACAGACCACCCTGAAGGAGCCAGCTCTCTCTGGCTACTCCTGGCCACCCCTCTGCAGGCAGAGCCCAGGCTGGGATCGGATGTTCATGTTGAAATCCTGTTTGCAGAGGCTTCTTGCCTTCCTTCTTAGCAGAGAGGGGGGCACAGAGCCTGGCACTGAGGTTTTATTCAGTGCAAACCACCGTGTGACTGATGAGACTTCTGTTTTTCTTCCCTGCCAGGGACCTGAGCATGAACAACATCAGCTGGCTGCAGCCCCGCACGCTCCGCCGCCTGCGCTTCCTGGAGGAGCTGTGAGTACAGGGAGGCTGCACGGGCAGAGTGGGGTCAGGGTGGCAGGGGGGACACTGCAGAGGGTCCTGTAGCACTGGTCACAACCCCCAGTGGTGTCACTGCAGCTACAGGCTGAGGTGGAAGGAGACTGCACGCTGGGAGAGGGTTGATTTTCTGCTCCAGCTTTCGCTGAGGTCGTCACCTTCAGGCTGAGACGATGCCTGTCCTGAAAGTCAGAATAAAAGAGGACATAATCCTCTATGAAAAAATCAACACTGTACCCTGGGGCAGAGCCCAAACAGAGAGCTCACCCACCCTCCTGCAGACAGGGTCCCCTTCACAGCCTCTGCAGCCCAGAGACACGCTCGGCCCCGTGCACTTCGCACTTGGGATGGAAACAAGCCCGGGCAGTGGGAGCCCAAAAAATTTTCCCCAGAGGCTGAGGTGTCCCACCAGGCACCAGTGTGCACTGTGGTCTGAGCAGGCACACTCAGACACAGCAGCAGTCTCAATCCCTGGGATCAGCATGTGGCTGTGTGTCAGTGAAGGAGTGGCCCCACTTCTGAAAGTGTGAAAATTAACCACCAGCACAAGAAACCACTGGAATCCTTTGCAAGCCCCAAAAAAATGGGAGCCCGGGGGGTAGAATATTGAGGTTGGCCATTTCTGCATGAGTAAATTGCACCTGTATGGTCTTACTCCACTTGACCATGAGAAATACCTCCAGGTGTTATTCTCATGCTATTGCTACTTTCAACACAACAGCTTCTGTTGGAAAGCACCGTTTCATCAAAACACTATTACTGCATCGCATGGTATACTAATATAAATGCTACATTTGATGTGTTTTGCAAACTTACTGTATATAACAGTCACTGCAGCTTAATCTGTCCAGATGAAACACTTTCACTGAACCAGATCTTGCCACCACCACCACTGTGCACAGCACTGACATTTCAGAGATGGTAGTTTCTAAAATGTCAGAATCACAGATTGGTTTGGGTTGAAGGGACCTTAAAGGCCATCTCATTCCAACCCCCTGCCATGGGCAGGAACACCTTCCACCAGCCCAGGTTGCTCCAAGCCCCGTCCAACCTGGCCTTGGACACTTCCAGGGCTGGGGCAGCCACAGCTTCTCTGCCCAACCTGTGCCAGGACCTCCCCACCCTCCCGGGGAAGAATTCCTTCCCCATGTTTTTTACTTCAAGTGGCCACCTGTCTGTAGTTCAAATTCATGAGAGTTGTAAGGACCCCAGCTACCCAAAACCCCCTTCCCAGGGGGCATTCACAGGCCTTTCCCTTTTCATTTTGTCAACATCCACATCAAGGTGTGGACACCCAACACCTTTACTGGGGGGAGTGAAGCTTTTCCACGCACACAGAGCAGACCCTGCTGTGCACAATTAGCAGCTGTCTTGCTGCAAGCAGCCGTGTCCTCATTACGTCATGTACAAACAGAGCAGTCTCCACCAGCAGTGAATAAATATTCATAGACTCCAAAAGAGCCAGCTTCCCACAGCCAAAAATAACTATGAATGAAACAGGCAAAGGGGAAAAATTTAAACAGGAAAATCTGAAAAATAATTGGGAGTTGTCAGATAACATTTTACTAGAGGTTCAAAATGCCACAAGTCCCCCTCCTTCAGGAAGGAAAGGAATTTTGTCTAGGGAAAAAACATCACAGTGAGGGGAAGAAATGCAAACTGCTGCATCATATATCTGTGCATAGCAAAGTGCCTGCTTGAATTTGATAGCAGTTGGACAGTAATCCTATTTATGGAAATCAAGTAATTTATATGAAATCAAGTTTTATATACTACAAGTAATTAAAAGTGGTTCTTTCAACAACAACAACAACAACTAGAAAGGGGCAGTGTGTACAGTATTCATAGGGCTGTCATCGACCAGTAATGCAACTTGCCTGGCATTTCCCCTGCTCTTTTCATTTCTATCTTTACCAAATTTTCATCCCAAAACATTACATCAGGACCTTGACATTCAGGCTGGGATCACCCTCTGTGCCAGGACACGCAGAGGAATCAAGCAAACAAATCCTGCCTGTTTAGACATCCTCAAGGGAAGTTTGTTCAGGTTCCACAGCTCAGATCTCTGCTGGTTTCATCTGCCCAGGACGTATTCCCTTGGGTCTGCCAGAGTGACACGTAGCCCAGGAGACTCTTCCTGCATCCCCATGGCAGAACTGGCCTTGCTGGGACATGCCAAGTGAGTGAAGAGCAGAAATCCCTTCTGAGCAGTGAGGGACAACCCAGGCATCCCAAATCCAGCTATCCCAGTGTTAGTGTCTCCTGGGGAGCAGGAAGACCTGCCTGCCTACCCTCCTGCCTGCCCTCTCTTATGTTCCCTGTTACATCCTTGATAAACTGTGTGGGTAACAGGATGGAGCAACTGAAGACAAAACCGGCCAAATTCAGTCTGAGGTGAACCAAAACTGTTGTTCTGGGGCTTTGGTCAACCCCCAAAAATTTCTTCTAACCTGATAGAGAAATAATACTTTCATCTTCAGGTTGTTTCTTAACATTTCCTCTTTTATTTTTAGTCAAACCTGAAAAGAAAATGGTATTTCAAATGATATTTGTTTTATTGCAAAGATGCCTTAAAAAAAGATGTTTGAACCTTCTGAAAAAAAAATCAGAGATTCCTCAGCAAAAAAAAATATTTGCCAAATTCAACCCGGACTTTCAAATCTCCTCTTTAAGATCCCATAGAAGCTCTTATATTTTAGGGATACTTTAACCTTGGTCTAATGCTCAGAAATATCCCAGGAACTCCTGACACCCCTGGTCCTCGATCTACAACCCTTATCTTCTTCAACAGTCAGAGAAAGCACAGGTTCCTCTGCCTCCTGCTCTCCCCCAGCAGCTGTGGGAGGTGGTGGATGGGACCAGATGATCTTTAAGGTCCATCTCCCCTCTGGACACCAAACATGCCCCCCAAGGGGTCAGAGAGGATGCCAGGACTGCTGCAGCTCAAACTGCTCACTCACTGTGTGGTCTGGGTAAAGTGATTTTCCCTGCCAGTGCCTCATCTGTCCAGCAGTGAGAGTGGGCCTCCCAGGAGTGCCAGGACTTGTTAGTCAGTCATTTTTACTGCGAGCTGCTCAGGAAGGTGCTGCGGATGCAATTAGCGCTCGTGCTCAGCTCAGGGGATGCCCAGAGGCCGATTTCTCCAGTCTCAGCTGCCTTTGAAGAGACAATGCCAGAGGGGTCCTCGGTGGCTGCCCATCAGTGTGTGCTCTGGTGTCCTCTGCCCCACCAGCCTGTAGCTCTGGAGAAAGGAGAGGCTGTGTGTGAGCAGGCACAGTCCCAGAGCAGGCACTCACCGGTCTTTCCCTCCAAAAAAAACTTGCAGAGAGAGAGAGAGAGAGAGAGAGAGGTCTTCAGAGTTGGGCCTCACACAGGCAGGGAGCAGCCCAGAGTTTAGTATGTCTCCTCTTTGTTTCTTTCTTTCTTTTTTTTTTTTTCTTTCCTTCTTCTTTTCTTTCTTTTTGGCGGCAGGAAGATTGTTTAAAGTTGCTAATAAATTCCAGTTAATGAAGCCTGAAAAGCCAGAGTTGGGAGCCAAGAGAAACAAGAGCAATCGGTACAGAAGGAATAGAAAGAGGATCTTGAAAGCCGGCCTGGGAATAATAACATGTTGAAATGTGTTTGCCGGCAAGGGCTTTGTTACCGCGCTTTGAATCCAAGCACGAGCGCTCGGTGCCAAGAGGAGAAACTGCAGCCAAAGGCAGGTGTTCATTGCCATTCACCTCTTGCTTCGGGGCACAGCGGCAAGATCAGACCCCTTCCCAGCCACTGGCTCTTTCACCTGCCTCTTCTGGGGCCCCCGGGGGCAGAGGGACTCACCGTCATGGGGAGTGCCGTGCTCAGCACCCACCCGCTCAGGACCCACTCAGTGGCCTCCCCTCACAGGCTGTTCACTTCCCCAGGCAGCTCCTGCAACTCGAGGGGCCAAAGGCCAAGAAGCAGCCTAAAAGCAAACCGAAATAAAATGCAGACGTGTACGCTGGCAACAGGAACGCAGCAGTCCTTTTCTCCTCCCTGGCACCTGTGAGGGAACCCCCTTCTCAACTCCTCTTCTCATGAAGCTGCCATCACGGGTTACAGAGCTCCACCACTGTTCCAGAGTGCCCCTGCCTGGTGTTGGAGCACTGGCCACTGCCCCTGGTGTTGGAGCTCTCCCCCTGCTCCGGCTCCCAGACATCTGGAACGTCCATCGTTGTGGGGATTGTCCAGTGCAGGGTCTCACTCCATGGCACCCTCATTCTTGCAGGAGGCAGCACTGCAGTAATGCTGGCTGTGGGGCACGACTCCTTCGGGAGCAACAGCTCTGCTGTGGAAGGGGGTGCTGGCATTTTTGGGCGATGCTCTCATGCGTTGGCACCGTGGTGAGAAGCCGTTCCTGGAGCAGTGCAGTAACATGTCTGGAGTAGGGTACTCCTAGGACAGCAGCTTTGGCAGGTTTCCATGACACAGCAGGCTGCAGAGGTCTCTGGTGAAGACATACACGCTTGTAGGGCCATGACCTTGCTTTGCCATGCTGAGATTGGGAGGCAGAATCACTGCTCCCTTGGTAGCCAACTTGACTTGCACAGCCCTCCGTTTCCAGGTAAGGGGCTGCAGCTCTGAGTTCTTGGGCACTTGTGGCTCCCCCAGGATGCTGCACAGCTCCTGGGTCTGAGGAGGCACCAGGGTGCAACTTGTTAGCAAAAAGGAGACCGACTGCTTCATCCAGGACTTTCTGTCCTCCTGGTTGGTGCCAGTCCTTGGCAGAGGATGGTGCTGCTCTGCTGGCCATCAATTCAGTGGGTGAGCAAGAGCACAGAGAGAGTTAAAGGATAATTCCTCTGACGAAGCCTTTCAAAGGTCATCCCTGTGCAACCTGGCGTGATGTGGGGACAGGCACTGGCTAAGGTGAAGGTGGGGACAGCAGAGAAGGGCTTCTAAGGGGTTTTCTATCATGAACATCAACAGATGAAGCCAAGTTATTACAGGGGGCTAAATCAAACTCAAAATGTTTCGAAAATTTAGAGATTTCAGTTCTATTTCTACTCTTTTTAGGTTTGTGAGCGTGTTCAGCAACAGCTGGCATATCTGGCCCCAATTTTCCTGAAAACTGCTTTCCATACAACTAACTCTGTTCTGGGGTACCCCATGGGGGGCACCCAAAATAGAGTCAAAAGTCAAAACTGCTCTGAAGGTTTGAAGGGAACAAACTGAAAACCTTTCCAGTTTATATTATAAAGAGATGGAATGAAGGTGTTCAGTGTCCTGTATCGGGCTGTTGATTAAGGAGTTGTGTCTTATTAAATCTTAACTTGGCAAATGAGTCCAAACTGGCTTGCATATGAACATTCATGTGGGTTGAAAGCTGGCTTGAGGACCATAAACAAAAGAACAAATGCCATCAATCTATCGAGTTGGAACAGGCATGGGGGGGAGTTAGAAACAGGCACAGTCTCCTCCTCAGGATGGAGTGAGGCAGCAAAGACCGCGTTAGAGGCACCTCCAGGTGATACCAGACCAGGACCAGCTGCAGATTCCTCTGTGGGAAGGAAGAGTCCAAGCCTGGCTCTTTCCTCAGCTGCACCGTGTTTTCACTTGCACGACTTGGATGGCTTCGCTGCTGCTTTGCACCGGCACGAGAACAAACTCGGGCATGAGAGAGGCCCGTGGTCCCCTGGGTGCCCAGGGGAAGGCACACGCCTGGCGTGGTGACACAGCTCAGGCAGGAGCACATGGAGTGTCTGGGCACACTGCCTCGACAGCGCCTGGGAAACCAACCGCAGCGGGAGATCAAAGGGGGCGGCCGACACGCTCGGGGAAGAGCTGGCAAGGGGAAAACTCCAGCGGGATACGGACACGCATGTCTGTCCTGTCCTGCCAATGGGCAACGTTCCTGCCTCCTAATGGGAGCGATAAGAGCATCACCCTGCTGCCTGAGCACGTGGCATGAGCGATCATGCCCAGCACACAGCCCCGGGGCATGCCGTGGAAGTTGCAGCATGACCAAGAAGCCCAAGATACAGGAGGGGGTGGGAGCCTGTGGTAACTGAACAGCAGCAGCCATGAGGTGGTAAACCATTAGTTTGTTCCAACTTGGAGTGCACTGGGAATGCAGATCAAAGCCTGGAGGAGCGTTCCCAGAAATCACGGGAGTGGTGGAAGAGAGGGGGGAGCAGAATCTAAAATCCACCACGAGCTTTCCGAAGCAAGCAAACCCTGTCCAACTGCCACCCTCCACCTCCACCTGCCCCTTCCTTCCCTCTTCCATCGGTCACTTTAAATTCAGAGCTTCCTCTTTTCTCCCAACCCCGTGTCACAGTGTAAACTTCAGGACAGCAGGACATCCCACTGAATCAAGTTTGTCCTAAAAAGAGCCCTGAGCAATCCTGGAGCTGAGGTCACGTGCTGTGGACCAGATATTCACCCCTACAAGAGCATTTCTTCTTCCCCTTGTGCTTAGGCAAAGGCAGTACCACCTCTCAGTACTTCTTGGTGGGGTTATTTGCTTCAGCCTTCCCCACAGAAGGAGCAAATTAAGAGCTGTCTCAGTGGATGTCACACTGGCAGCATCCCTTGAAATGTTATTGTTCCATTTTAAATGGAAAGGAAAGAAGCGTTTCTCTGCATTTCCTGTGGGATCTGAATTCTGGAGACGCATTCAATGGGTGCCTCTCTGCCAGGCAGGGGGATTTCTGGAGAGTGTGAGTGAGAGGGACAGAAGGAACCAAGCACTAGGCAGGCTGCCAGTGACCACGGACAGAGGAAGGGTCTCACACAGGGAAACTTTCGTGTCTTCAGTCTCTTACATGAACTGGCACAGGAGCCAATGACAAGGGAACAAAGGATGGGCAGGAAGATGTTCCAAGAGCCAGAGCACCTCTGCTCTGGAGACAGGCTGAGGGAACTGGGGTTGTTTAGTCTGGAGAAAAGAAGGCTCTGGGAAGACCTTGGAGCCCCTTCATGTGCCTTAAGGGGCTCCAAGAGAGCTGGAGAGGGACTTGGAATGACAGGACAGGGAGAAATGGTTTCCCACTGCCAGAGGACAGGGTTAGATGGGATATTGGGAAGAAATTCTTCCCTGTGAGGGTGGGGAGGCCCTGGCACAGGTTGGGCAGAGAAGCTGTGTGCAAGTGTCCAAGGCCAGGTTGGATGGAGTTTGGAGCAACCTGGGCTAGTGGAAGGTGTCCCTGCCCATGGCAGGGGGTGAAACTTGATGATCTCTAAGGTCCCTTCCAACCCAAACCATTTTCTGATTCTATGATCTCTTCCCAGTGGCCACCCTTCCTGCTTGACAGGACACCCCAAAAGGCCTACCCCTTCCTGATGGGACAGCCATGCTGCCTTCCCTGGAACAGCTGGCCACCCCTCCTAGCATCATGCAGCATCTGTGAGGTCTAACAACCCTCCAAACCCCACACCTCCACACCCTGTGTCATGTCCTGGCCGTGCATCCCTCTAGGAAAGCAAAACCTCAGCCTGTGTGCACAAACACAGACACGTCCCACCCCCCAGTCCCTGGGGAGCAGAGCCCATCTGAGACCTCAGTGACACTGCTGGTTGCCTTGGGAGGTGAACTGGGAGCAGTGGTTGTGGTTGGTGCCTCCCTTTGTGCCTGCTCCTTGGCCTGGTGTGGAGATGAGGACAGACAGAGTCCCCTTGAAGAGCCAGGTGGGATGGATGTGGGGAGCAGGCTGAGGATGCCGTGCAGGAACAACTCCCCTCCAGTCAAGCACTCCAGCCTCCCTGACAACACTCCCTCCCATGTGGAAATCAGCAATCAAAAGGAGCAATTACCCCAAATCACAGCCCCTAAGTGACAAATAGCCCAGCCTGCCAGGCAGCTCCTCTGCTGCAAGAGGAGCAGGTCCCAACCTGCTCACACACATTAAAGAGACGACCCTGTGCTGTTTATGGTGTTGAAGGCCTAATTATGGGAGCAATTTTCTCTCGATTCCTCAGGGGAGAGACAGAAAGGGAGAGCTCTTGGGCACCCACAGAGAGGGAGAGCCCTGCCTGCTCTGCCACCGGTGAGTGTGGCGGCCCAAAACAGCCCCAGCCCTCCCCCTGACCTTTGCAGAGTCCTGGTTGCAGAGCACTCTGCTTCCAGCCAGGATGACGCTGCTCATCTTCCACACCTGCCTCCTTCCCAGGCAAAATGAGAAGAAATGAGCTTTGTCAAAGTTCAGCGAAGGGCTTTGCCAGGGTCTGTGCCCAACCTTTTGGGCCTGGTTTGGACTTTCTGTGAGAGTGAGGATGAGCCTGGCCACAAATGATGTTCACTATCTCTGTTTTGGAGGCACAGTATTCCACTCCAAGTCAAGTAGGCAACAAGTTTCTTACTGAAATATAGCAGCAATTCAGGGTCTTAATCAGGTTGCTGAACCTGTTTTTATGATTTTTGGCTGGTGGGTACTGGGACTTGGTCCATGTTTGTCCTCACAGGTGAAACAGGAGGAGGAGAAGAAGATTCTCCTCTCCTCTAGGTCAAGCCTAGACTCCAGAGTCTCCATTCCTGGCTCCACCACAGGCCCTCACCATGGTCCTGATGATGAATAACAGTGATGCAGTTTCTAATGCAAGTGGAAAATACAAATACCTTTTAATTCCCCAGCCTGCTCTGAGCCTTGCTGAAATCTGAGTGCTCTGATCAGGCAACGCTGTACCATAGTAAATCCTATGGGTTTCCTTGAATAAATTCTTTCAGTGAGTTCTGAATGTTGTCCCCTGCTCTTTGCTCTGTCCCAGATCAACCCGTTTTCCTTTGTGATGTTGCCCTTCATTTTGTCTTCCTCTCCCATCCCCTCGCCCTCATTCAGCCTTCCCAGGCTGTGTTGTCCCTGTCCTCATCTTCCCTCTGACACATATCTCCGGCCATAACTCGTCCAAGAACCACTTTTGACTTTTCTGTCCTGGTTTTGGAAGGCCCACTCAGATAAGCTGGCTCTACTGTGGCACCTACATGGTAGTCCCCATCTCCAACCCCTTCCCTGTGTCCCCTCACAGCAGCAGTGATTCCAAACCCTGGTGTGTTGGAGGAGCTGGGCTTTAGCTGTGATCACACACAGATCTGGGAATGAGGGAATGGAAGCAAATCAAGTGGCATCAAGCTTTGATGCACAGGGCAAAGGAGAATCTGCAGGATGCAGAAGCAGGCCACATGTAGACAAAAGGGACAGATAAGGGGCCAGGATTTAGGAACAGTTCCCCCTCTGCATGAACAGGAACAGCTCTCCCCTGTTTCACTCTCTCTGCCAGGACCTGGCATAGAGCAGGGTCTGTAGGCTGGTCGGTGCCTGTGCTGTAATTTCAGTGAGTGGTGAGCTCTGTGTGTATCCAGGGAATGGCTTTAGCCATCAGCTGTCTCTGGATGCTGAAAATTCTGGACTCAGGTCTAGCAGGAGCTCTGATTTTCTCTGCCTGTTCCACAGCCCGTACGAGGGGATGATATGCAGAGGTTTGCCAAGCTCAGGATCGTGGCTCAGCTTGCAGGTGCTGCAGCCTCCTCTCACGGGGACAGCAGCAGGATGGATGAGCTGTTAAACCTCTACAGACAAAGGGTTGCCATTTGCAAGGATGTTGACACATCACTGGCTCTTCTTTCCACTGCAGACGCCTCTCCGGAAACCAGATCTCCAGGATCCCAGGGGAAGCTTTCTTTGGCCTTTACAACCTGAAGATTCTGTAAGTAGCTCGCTCCCCTCTGCAGAGCCACCCCCTGTCCATGCCTCCCCTGGTCCCCTGGCACTGGCCATGCATGGGGACTTGCAGCCATCCCAAGGAAATGCAAAGCTACAAGGGGGGTGTGATGTCAAATGTTAAACCCGCGCGGGTCAACACGCCCTTGGCAACTGGAGAGCTGTGTCCCACCCCACGGGCCACCCATTCCCCTCCTTCCTGCAGCCCCACCCAGGGCACAGCTCCCCCCTGTGTGATGTGCCCCGGGGGAACCTGCAGATCTTCACATCTTGCATAAAACTCACCAAATGCCACGTGGTGGTGTCCCCCAGGTGTGGTGTTCAGAGCCCAGGCTGGCTCCCATCTGCTCTGCTGCTGTGTCAAAGCGGGTTGGAGCATCCCAAAGGTCCAGACACCTGCACTCCCACAGGCACTGGGGAAAGGGCTCTGTGCCTGTCCTTGCCACAAACCTCTGCAAGGCCCAGGAGGTCTCTGCAAGGCTCTGGAGTGACCTGCCCTGGGAAGGGTGGGATCCTTGGACAGTCTGACCTCAGCTGGAGCCGAATCTGCCCACTGGGCTGATGGGGACAGCTGGAATGCAGGAGCATTGCAGCTATCAGGCTTGGATCTGTTAGCCCTGCTTGATAAGGGTCATGGCAGGCAGACCACTCACCCCTGCTGTCCAGTGGGGAAGGTCTTAGTGACAAAATTCCTCTGGAGGCTTTGGAAACCATACTTAGATGAGCTGGCTCCACTGTGGCACCTACAGCTGTGCCTTCCTGCAGGCCAGGGTGTCACTGCTTGTGGAGCCACGCTGCTTTTTGTATCCATATGACAGTCCCGTAGGGTCTGTTGAGGTGGGAGTCCCTTGCTCCCTTTCAGGAACCATCTTAAAAATCTGCAATAAACATTTTATCCCCAAGGGGATGTTTTGAACTCAGCCACAATGTGAAATTGTTGTAGCTGGTCCAGTTTATACAGAGCGAGCAGGTACAAACCTGCTCCCGGGATTAGAGAGTATAAGGCTGTTTACTACGTCTTCTGAAGATGTAAAGTATGAATCCTGCCCTAAATCTCAGGGCTTAGAGATTTATCCATCCCCTGCATTAGGCAACAAATCAAAGGAACTGAGGAGAAACCGCAGCTCTCCCACCCAATTTCGACAGGAGGAACCTTCTGCTCTGGGGACGCCGGAGCTTTTCAAGGCGCTTTTGATCAGTCGCTGTTTGTGTCAGGCCCGGGGAGCTACTGAGGCAGCACCCAGAGCTTCCTCCCTTCCGGAGCTGGCACAGCTCCCCCGCGGGGCGCAGGAGGAAGAGGAGTGTGCCCTGCTCAGACTGGGCTCCCTGGCACCCTGCCCACTCCTCTGGAACTAAACCACTTGGCTGTTTAGGGCCACGGTTATGGTGGCAATGTTAGGTTCATGTTTGGGCTCAATGATCTTAGAGGGCTTTTCCAACATTACTGATCCTATGATTCGATGACATTTACTCTGACCCCCCCCCTCCGCCAAACCTTTCCCATGGGGATATGCAGAGCAGTAGCCCAACCACAAGCCCAAGGAAGGAAGGATGGATGCTTACAGTGACTGGCCCACCAGGGGCCCCAGGGGTCCTGATGCACTCTGGGGGCAGTCCAAGCCTCTGACACTCTAGCAGGCTCAGATCCCTGCCCCACCTGCTCCTAAATTTCCTCTGTTGTACCCCACTCACACCCCCCCTGCCATTCTCAAAAGAATTCCCCTATTCCCCTGCCTGGGGGATCTTCTGTCCTCCTGCTCCTCATGGTCACAGGCCAAGTGCAGGGACCCCTGAGCACCATGAGCTGCCTCGCTGTGCACTCAGAGCCTGTTCCCACAGGGTTCACTCTGTAAGGCTGGTGGGACCCCCCTGAGATAAGTGTCACCTGTGTAGGACATGTGGCTGCTGTGAATGTGCCCTGGCAAGTCCATAATTATCACCCCTAGGTCACCTTCCGTGCTGTGAAAGGGACCTGAAAGCCCCACTGATGGATGACAACCCAGTGCAATGGGAAACCTCATCACACAAGGACCAGCAGAGCTCCTGGGGCTCCTGCTCCTGCATCCAGGTTTGTTCCTGCAGCCAGAGCGTGCTGGGGAGATAACACACTGGGTCCTGCAGCCCAGTGAGAAGGTCTGGGGATGAACTAAAGGAACAATAAGTCAACTGACTTAACCTGGAGAATGAGGATGGGCACAGACCGTCAAGGACAAGCAGCTGCTGCAATAAGGAAGGAAATGCATATTCTCCATAAATGAAGACAGGAATAAGAAGTTTTGGAGCAGATGGCACCAGGGATATTCTGGACATATCATATCTATAGATGTGGGTGCTCTGTCAGAGGTTGGCTGAGGTTTGAGAGGTGACAGGCATGGCTGTAGTGGGGAATGACTGCCCCAAACACGAGCAGCTGAAACCTGTGTGGATATTCAGGAGCTGACTAACAGCAGGATCAGTGACAGGGGTGTCCCCACAGGAGACAGGTTGATAGCTGGGGCTGGAAACAATTTTCCCAATTTAATTTTAGTGTGCTGGAGCCTTAGAGCTAATTGTAGTCATGTGCAGGTCCCCCAGTAAACTCCCACATGCATCTTGGGCTGTCAAGGGGCCCGGCGCTTTCCTGGTCTTTCCAGAGAGTTAGTTTATGTTTAGAAAAGGATGGGAAACACCCTGGGAATTCCTCCCCAAACCTGCCTGTGCAGATGGTCCTCTCCCTGCCCTCGGAGTGAATCCCAGAGGTACTGGAAGCAGGACCAGATTCTTGGCTCTGCCTCCACCGGCTGCTTCAGCGCACAAAAACCACCTGGAAAGTGGCCACGAAGATAGGCCTGTGCAGAAACCATGCAGGGGTACACCCAGGGAAGCAGGTGTGTGGAGACTTGGAGGAGAGCAAGTGAAGAGCCAGGCTGCCCCACTGCAACGAAACACTGTGATGGGGGGGAATGTGCTGAGATCTCCGTGCGTGGAGCCTTGGGCAGGGTGAGATGGGGCCTCCTCAGCTCCCCTCAGACGAGTGCAGGCTGACAGGGGTGGGTGCCCAGCAGCAGCAGCTGGTGCTCTGAGGTCTTCTGCCCTGGCAGGTATATCCCTTTGCAAAGGGTCTTGGTGAGTGCACCTCTCCTGGGGGCAACATGGACCACCCACACCCTCCCCACGGGGGCTGATGCTCCTCGGTCCGGACTCCAGTGCCAGGATCACCAGAACCATCTCCATGGGCTGTTGTGTTCTCTCTGCAGGCTCCTTCCCTTGCAAAATTAAGCCTTGGTCAAGGCTCTCCCAGCCTTGGAGCTTTCCAGGGTGGCAGAATAAGCTGCTTAATCAGAGTATCTGGAAAACTGGAAACTTCTCCATCCTTCCAGACCTCCTCGAGAGCTGCCTGGACGCCCCTCAGCTCTGAGTGACCTGGATGGCAGGACACTCCTCAGCTGGACACCCCTCAGCTCTGAGTGACCTGGCTGGCCATCAGCTCATACTGCTGTGGCTTCACACAACGTGCCACCCTCACACATGTGTCCCTCACCAAGGGCTCTGCTGCACAGCCAGGACTGCCATCCCTCTGACTTTCCTGACTGAACACGCTGCAGCAACGGCAGGGCTTACTGGCCAAGAAGGAATCCCACACCAAACTCCACAGGGAAAGGCTCCAAGTGCAACCACAACCTCACCCCCAGATTGTGGAGGGCAAAGTGCCTGGGTGCATCCTCCTGGCTGCAGACCCTGTACCCGCAGCAGTCAGCTGGGGTGGCCCACCCTGCCACTCCATTGCTCAGCAAGCCTCAACCAGCCTGAGTGAGGGTGCAGACCCTGCTCTGCCCACACCTGCCTGCCCACAGCTGCCTGCACAGCCCCTGGTGTGAGCACTGCCCGGCACTGCCCTGCACAAACATGTTGACCCAGCGTGGCCCGAACCCTCCCCTGCCCACACACTGCCCACGGCTCGTCTCCATCAGCAGGTAGGCTGGAAGGAGCCTGACAAGAGTGGCCTTCCTCAGAACATGCCACATCTCCTGGCTGGATGGACCCTACCCCATGGCCACCTCACCCAGTCCCTCCTCTTCCCCACCTGAGCTGCAACCGCAGCACCTCCTGTGGCCCAGGACAGGTGCTGACTAGCCTGGCTTATGAGCACACATCAAAAAAACCATCACCAAAAAAGCCACACTGCCCCAGGATGGCAGGTTGGGAGGTGGTTTGGGACACTTCAGGAATCCCCAGACAGATCCCCTACCTCTTGGACAACCCCGAGCCTGTGCAGAACAGAAATGGCTTTGGGACAAGAGGAATGGTGTGGCACATCCAAGGGATGCTTCCGTTGGGAGGGAAGAGAGGAACGTGCAGAGGTTGGAATGTCTTTAATCCCTGTGCTTGGGCTCCAGGCACAGTTGCCTCTAGCAATAACAGCCCTTTGTGCTGGCTGAGTCACTTCAGCCTCCAAGATGGGGACACTTTATCATGCACAGGCCTGTAGCTCTGAGGGCTGTAGGTATGCTGAGACTCTCTTGTGCAAGGATCCTGGTGTGATGGGACCTGATCCCAGTATTTTTCTGGTCGTCCAGGTGTGGTCTCTGCCAACAAACAATTCTCCTGCTTCTGAAAATGAAACCTGACCTCTGAAGGGTAGTGATTTACTCCGGTTCCAGTCAGACTGCCGTGGACAGCAGATTGTGTGTCCACATCTGCCGGTGTCTGCAAGCCCCAGTGTCACCTGAGCAGGGCCAACCAAGGGGACAGCGCTCCATCCACACTCAGTTTTGAGCACTTGCTGGCCTGAGCAGTCTTTGCTTGTTGTGTGCAGCGAGCAAGGCCTGACCAGGGCTCTCTTAATAGCAAACTATAAGAAAAACCATCCTGGGACATCCAGTGATAGGTGCAGCATGTCTTTTCCAGATCAAACCTGAGCCACCAGTGAGCAAAGATGGAGCTTTTCTGAGCTTGAGGCTGAATGAAGAACCTTTTGTTTAATACCAGGGTGGCCCTGTCCCTAGAAAATTATCTAACCCTGCCTGGAACTGTTTCTTGGCCTCTCTGTGTCATGCTCTGATGATGAGTTATTGGATTAATTATGTGCCGTGTGAAGAAGCATTGGTTCTTGTCCCAGTCCCAGCATCTGAAAACTTCTCTGGCTGCCCCACTGCTGTGAAAAACAGCACTGTCCAGCACTCCAGTGGTTTTAGAGGTCTCTGAAGCATCTTCCTTAAATATTGTTTGTCTGCGCCAAAATGGCTTCATTTTGGAACCCATCCATGCTGATGGTGGTCTGGAAAGTCTCTCAGTCTGTTTTACTGGTTGGAGAAGGAACTTGTAATAAATGGTAGGCAGCAGGAGTGTGACAATGGGCTTTGCTTTAAGTACTGACTCCAGACACTTCCAATGATCAACCCTGAACGCTGAGCTCAGGTTTCACAGAGCCACTGAGATCCAGTGTGTGTGTCCCACCAGAACCCCAACAGCGTTTTCTGAAGCCCCACTCTGGTTCTCACCCTGCCTCAACCACTAGAGCAGCTCAGAAACCCACCCCTGGGTGTAGGAGCACTGCCACCCCTGTCTCCTCCTTTCCCATCACTTACATAGATAAGTCTGTGTCCAAAACCCTTCTGCACACCCTGTGCTCACTTCCACCTCTCAGGAGTCCTCCTGGCTCCTGCCCATTCAGCCCAGCAGCTCAGGGGACCTGATCTCTCTGAAATCCCTGAGCTGGTTGGGTTTTTTTTCCCACAACAGCTCCAGTTACCTCTGCAAGTGGTGCCAAGGCTGCAGAGCCCCTCAGGGAACAGCTGTGGAGTGGTTCCTCACCCGCTGTGTCTGCAGCTGGCCTGCAGTGGGATAGGAAACCTGCCCAGGGGCTGGTTTCCATCACCCTGCAGAGGTAACCACAGCTGACACAGGCGGGGAGAGGGGATGACTTACACCAGGATAAACACGGCTGAGGGCACTGGGATAACAGATGCACGTCTGCAGGGCAAAGGCCCCCCTTATGGTCACATCCTCCAAGTGGACCCCTATTTCAGCACCAAACTCTCCCCTCTGCTGCAGGTCCTGGGCCAGCCAGGGCTGCAGCTCACCTGCCAGCACAGCCTGCAGCTTGCTCAAGAGCCCTGCGTGGCCAACACCTCCAGCTTTTCCACTGAGAGCCCAGGACAGCTTCAGAAACGTGCAGCAACATCCTCCATTTTGTGTCAGGCTTTTCTTTTTTTTTTTTTTTTTTTTTTTTTTTTTTTTTTTTTTTTTTTTTTAACAAAGTTTTCTTTTTTCTAATTATAGGATGTTGCAGAACAATCAGCTGAGTCGCATCCCTGCAGAGGCACTGAGAGATCTTCCAAACCTCCAATCTCTGTAAGTCATTAAAAATCAATGCTGCGAGCTGCACGGTCCCTTGGGGGCCCCAGGCTTCCCAGCACTTGAGTCATTAGTTCCTTTGTCAAGGATGTTCTGTTCCTTCTTCCTTTTCTTTTCCAATTTATGCAAAGATTACTGTCACTTAGGGTAGAAGGGAGGAGAGGGCAGTTTTCAAGGAAGAAGCACTGTCTTGGTAGAGGATGTTGAAATTACAGCTCCCCATGTGTGCATCGTGATGAAAAGGCCACCAGCGCCAACTCATATTTCAAGGAACGTTGGAAAATATCCACCCAAAGAGTCTCTGTCCTCTCCACTGTGGACCACAGTGGGGAAGGGACCTGCCAGGGAGCACAGAGGACACTCTGGTCTGTCAGCGTGCGAGTTGGGCTGTTTTACCCAAAAAAAGAAGGGTCATTGTGTCAGGGTAGAAATGCTTTAAAACACTTTGGGCAGTTCAGCCCCGAGAAGAAGCTGAGGCTTGTGATTGTGCTTTTTTGTTTAAACTATATCCACAGCAGGTTTTTGCTACTGTGTCCACTAAAAATCACAGGACTCTGAAATACTTGCAGTTTTTCTGTGTGTGGGCAAAGTTGCAAACTGACCCTGATGGTGTCACTGAGTTTAGGGAAGGTGTGTTTGGGAGTTGCCCAGGCAGTGTAGGCAGCACTGCTGAAGCTTGGAAGAGTGTTCTGAGTTGGGCTGAGCCACTGAAAAACTGACTTTATCCCTAATCCTTAACTTCAGCCCCAGTCTCACACAGCCCTTTCATCACAAAAAACATTGCTTGGGGGCAGTTTCTGGGAATCTCCAGGACAATCTCCTGCTTGGAGCAGGACTACCCCAAAAACTCAGTGGGGCAGTTGCAGCTTTGTCTACCCAAGCACAGAGATTCCCCCCAGCTGGTGGCCTGGCCTGGGCCTGTTCTTTCTGGGGAAGAAGCTTTTTCTCCAGTCCAACCTAAACCTCCTGGCAGGTAATTTGCGGCCGTTACTCTTTGTTTGACCACCTGAAACCACCGTGAAGAGCTTGGCTTCATCACCTCTGGTTGTGGGTCATGAACAGGACTCCTCTTTGCCTCTTCTCTGCTGAGTGAAACCAACCCAGCTCCTTCTACCTCAACTCATGAGGGACCCTGCCTCAGTCACCAGCCCTCCCCTGCACCCATCTGCTTCCTCTTCATCCTTCTTACACTGGGCAGCCCCAAACTGGTCACAATTCTCCATGTGTGGCCCTCCCAGCATCAAGTAGGAGTTTCTGT
Source organism: Empidonax traillii (assembly GCF_003031625.1). NCBI lineage: Eukaryota > Metazoa > Chordata > Aves > Passeriformes > Tyrannidae > Empidonax > Empidonax traillii. Next base: position 617,906 of record NW_020955772.1, on the reverse strand, counting down.
AAATATTAATTTAAATATTAATTTGCAATGGGGGTGTTTGCTGTGCAGGATATGAATGTTCTTTCTGCCAGGAGAAAGTTTGAAACCTTTGTTGTTGAAACATGGTTGGCACATGGTTGTGGTTGTTATTAAATTGTGTTGACATCACCCCCAGTGCCAGAGTCAAGACCCCCTCCAACTCCAGGGATTTGGAGATTAGATTGTTTTCTGAGTGATTTCCATTCCAAGGGGAGCATGACATGGAAGATCACTGCAAGGGGGCTGCCCCTTTCCCCCCCCTCTGCCTGTCTCTCCTCTGCCTGTGAAAGCCTGTAACAACCAGTGCTGCCAGAACCCATGGCTGGATAGACCCAGTCGTTGTTTCTGAAGGTTCAGCACCTGCACAGCCACCCCTGCAGCTTGGACCACCCCTCCTGGGCCACTGATGGATGGCCACCTTGTCTGGTGCTGTGAGGCCCACGTGCTCCATCTCCTCAGCCCACAACCCCCGCCAAAACACCACATGGCACGTGAGAAACGCAAAACACTCCAAGGAGCCGCTCACAGCGCTTTGGGGATCGTTTAAGGTGCAGGGTGGGAGGATGGCTTGGCGTGAATCAGCACAGAGGCACCTGTTCCTGGTGCACGGAGGCCACCTCACCCAGCGAGGGTTCCCCAAATGTCTCCAAAGCTGGGTGAGGGAGAGGTAAGGCCAGCTGGGATCTGGTGATCTTCCTGCAGAAACTGAACAGTGAAACCAAATTTTAGGAAGAAATTAGTTACCTTAGACAACCTGAAGGAGATTGGGCTTGACCTTAAAGCTCCTCTCATTCCAACCCCCTGCCATGGGCAGGGACACTTTCCAATAGACCACAATGCCCCAGTCTGGACTTGAACACTTCCAGGGATGGGGCAGCCACAGCTTCCCATGGCAGAAGACACTGACCTCCATCTCACTACAACCTTCTTTCAAGCAGCTGTAGAGAACAACTTTCTCCTCTTCACACAAAAACTGCACAACAGCTGCTCACCTCAGACCAAGAGGCTCCATGCAGGTCTTATTAGAGTGATTTTTTCCCCCCACACACACAGTTTTTCAAATACCTGAGTCATTTTCCACAAGTTTATGAGGCTCTTGTGTGTTCACTGCCAAAAAATCAGCCAGCCTGGAACACCTATAGGTCACCCACAGCACAGTTTCCAAGCGTTACTGGTCGGGTTATCTGAGATCCAGCGTTATTTGGGTTGCCCAGAGATGACTTTTTTCCACTCAGAAGGGGAAGTGGCTTTGTGGCACATCCCCACAGCCCATGAGTTACTGGACTGGAACAGCACTTGGTGCAATATTAACTCTCTGTTTGCAAGTTGGCAACACATGCCAAGCAGGCAGGACAGCTGGGAAGGGGGTGAGAATGGGAGCCGGCAGGAATGGGGTGGAACAGCAGTTCCAGACAGAAAGGGATTGTGTGCTGGTTATTTTCTTGCTCTTTCAGATGTTTGCATTTGGTGTCCATGTTTGTCATTCTGGGATTCAGGCAGCACTTGGAGGGAAAGTGTGTATCCCTCAGGGACAAACTGACAAAGGAGAAAAAAGGCAGGCTTCTCAATGCAAAAGTCTTTTCTCAGGGTTACAACTGAAGCAGTCAAACTAAGTGGAGGCTGGGAGCAATTGTTTTGAGTGTAGCTCTACCAGAAGAACTTCCCAAACCATGCAGGGGATGAGGCGGCCAGACAAGTGGGACAGAAAGGATTGTTTCAGCCACTATGGGACAGAGAGATGCTGGCATTTGCTGCCTGAACAGCAGAGAGTTAGAGCTGAAATGTGGCAAAAAAACTGTGTCAGTGGAGTCTCTGAAACAGGAAAGCAAAAAAACAATGATTGTTGAACTCCAGTTGTCTCCAGATGTGGCAGCTGTCTTGGCTTCTGGGCATTCGAAGAGGATGAGATAGGACACATGCACCCAAGCTTTGGTGGCACTTGGAATTGAACTGTGAGGTCCCTGAAATCCCTCAGTACAGGTCCTGGCTCAAAGTGCTGGCCAGTGAAGGCAGCAGATGCTCCTCCGGCTCTGGAGGATGTGTGCTGTGAGATGTGGAACAGCTGGAGGTCTGAAGAAAGTCTGTGAGTCCCAGACAGCTCAAGGAGAGGGAAGTGTGGGCAGAAAGAAACTCCAATAAATGCTGTCACTCAGGGAACAGAAAGGAAGTCATTCCTCGTTTTTATGGGGTGATGGTGCACGTGGAAGTCGGAGTGCCCTGCCCAGAACGATCAGAGTCAGTGGCACAGTCAGGGCGTGAACTCTCTGCTCCAGAATGTCTTGTCCCCAGCAAAGCCTGTTCCACCCTGGAGCCCTCTGGCATTGCACATGCACCCTGAATGCCTTCCCACACAGCTCCACAAGGGCTCCAGCTCTTCTTCCTTCCTCTCCTTCTCAGGGAGAGGAAGCAGCAGCTCCCTGGACAGACAGAATGCCAAAAAAAAAAAAAAAATTATTCAGGCAAATTTAGGGGAGATGGGACGGTCAGGGTGTTCTCCTGGGGATCCTCTCCAAGAGGAGTTTCCCATTGGATCTCTGTGTGATCCCCCCACACCTTTTCTAACCAAGGAAGATGGGGTCCTGAGTTTTGGCAAATAATATTTCAAACAGGGCTTCCTCCTGCAGACTCTCACACAGGTGCTGGGAAGACTGGCCGACCAGGAGGAGGTTTTCAATCATTCAGCATAACTCTGTGCCAGAGGAATTTGTAGGTCCAGGATGCCCACTGTCCATCACCTCATGTGCTGACCCAAAGCTTGGCTGCTCCAGGTTGGACCACAGCAGGGATTTCCTGTGGTCTGTGCCACCCCTCGTCAGAGGGAGGCACCCACTGTGGGGGTTCAGCTTTCCCCAAACAGGGATGCCCATCCTTCACTCTGCCCCGCGGATGCCAGCCAGCCTGAGGGGGCAAATCCACCCCAACAGCCCCATCTACATCAGGCACCCCTCTCTTTACAAACACCCTTCCCCACAGGCCCTCTGAAGCTGCAGCCACGCCTGTGGGGCCAGAACCAGACCTGCCCTGCTCCCTGTCAGCTCCAGGATGTGAAGGCATCACAGCCTGGAGCCCAAGCTGTCAGGAGGGAGACCTTGGCAGAGATCACCAGATGAACACAAAGAGGAATTTGGATTTCAAAAGAAGGGAAAGGCAAAGCTCTGGAGGCTGAGCCTCCTACCAAGTGTGAAGGGAGCTGCTTCCCAGCAGGCTTGATTTATCTGGGAAGCATGTTGGGAAGCCCAGTGGGGAGGATTAGAAAGAACACGCACACCTGATGGCAACGCTCTGAGCCCTGCACGGGGTGCCAGAGCTTTACGTAATGCTCAGCTCCAGTTGTGATCCCCCTGGCAGAGGATCTGCTTGCCAGTGGTTTATAGGTGCAGTAACAACATACCATGTGTATTCTGGAAGAGTCGTGTGTCAGTCTAATTAACGACTTTGTGGTTTGTGAGCACTTACCTAAAGCAGATGGGCACTGTGTCTGTTCCTCTGCCAGGCAGAAGGAGTCCAAGGTATTTCAAAGTAAGCAGGTGCTATAAATTATAATTACCAAGCTTGCCGAGGTAGAGAGAGCAGAGAGGGGAAAAAAAAAAAAAAACAACTGAAGGATTAAGAGATCAAGATAAACTCCTCGTTTTTCTTTCTCAAGTATCTATGGAAAGCTCTTTCAGGAGTTTCTCGTAGATCAGCACTTTGGGAAGGTGCTTAGCATGTGTCAGGCTCGTTTGGGTGGGTGTTGCCTACATCAGCTTGCTGCGGGGAGATTAATGCCAGCCAGAGGAGTGTCAGAGCTTTTCCAGCATGGAGGGCTGTGTGGTGGACTCTGGAAAGCCATCACAGTTCTCTGACTCAGCTTGCACTCCCCACCATGTCCTCCTCTGTCATCAGACTCTCCCGTCCCTCAGTCACGCTCCAGTCCCTGCTCAGCCTCCAAGAGCAGCAGTAGCACCTCCTTTCATGAGGACTCAGGACCCTGCAGCACCAAATCAGATTCTTCTTGACTCCTTTCCACCTTGCACTTTGGGTTTTCTCTTGGCAAACGCTGCCTGAAACAGCCCAAGAGGTCCCATTCCCTGGGATCCTGTGCTCGCCATCATTTTAGTTCCCCTTTCTCCTTCCCAGTCTTTGTTCTGTGCATTCCTCTGGAATATTTGCAGGATTCTCTCATCACTCCACCAAAACCCTGCTGTTCTCAGCTGAAATCAGCTGCAGTCTCCCTGAGGAGGGCTCTGGTCCCATCAGCACCATTTCCACTAACAGCACCTGCCCATTTCAGATGCCCTTATGACAGCAGTGCTGTCCCCCTCACGCTGCTCCTGCAGAAGGATTTGATGCCTTCACGAGCTGATGGGATGCAAACTGTGTCATAGACATTGCTCTTTAAAATATTGAAAGCATTTTCATGTTTACTACAAGTGTAATTTCCCATTATATTCTAATTTCACTCCAGCTGTATTGAGTTATAATCTCTAAGTGGTGAAACAGCCTGACATGTAACTCCCTGCATGCAGGTTAATTGTACCTCTAACTAAAACAATCCACTTCCTCCACCCCTTTGGTTTGCCACTGCTCTGATATATTTAGCAGAAACCATTCGGACTCCTTTGGAAATGCAACGAAGACTGCTTCATCCCCTGTCCCTAAAGGCAGGCAATTATTTTTCTACATATGGCCAGAGATTAAAATGCAAAAAAAATGACTTATAGCAATTTGAGAACATGTGGGCTTTGATGTTGACAAAGGAAAGAAGCTCTTCCCACCTGGTCAGATCCTCACAAGCACATAAACTCTTGTGACAGAAGGGATCAGCATGGCCTGAAGAGCTCAGTCAGTTCATTCCTCACTTCACTTCTTTGATCTGTTTGAGATTTGACAGTTTGCTGTTCACCGCAGTATTCTCCTCCATAAATCACACGTGACGCACTGAGGTTTTTGGAGGGTGTTGTTCCCATTGGTTGTTCAGAGGATAAAAGCTGTGGAAAGAACAGATATCTGTACAGTCAACATAACACAGCAGTGACATATGGCCTGTTGGCACAGGAGCTGTCTCGTGGCAAGACCACCTCAGCCCTGTGACCTGATTTACTGGCTGCAGGCTCTTCCTGAAGCACAAGGAAAGGGAAGTCAGGGAAGAGCAGTGAGGTAGCTCTTACGGCATCCCTGAAGACAGACTGAAGCAAAGCAACCACAAAGATTTCCTTGGTGATGATTGTTGCTGCTGAGAGCGTGCCTGCAGCAGGAGAAAGAGCCCAGGACAAGTATCACGGTGCAGGCAGCATGCTAAAGAAGGTTGACCCATTCTAGAGGACACTTTGCTGCCCAAAACCTTCCTGTGCCATCTCTGAAATCCCCTTTTCCCTGAGGCTCCTCTTCCCAGCAGCCAGCTCTGGAGAGCAGCACAGCTGAGTCAGTGGAGCTTTCTCCCCATTCCTGTTTTCAGAAGTCTGATCTCCATAATTTGGTGTTTCAGGGGTTTAATAGCATTTCTACAAAGAAAGTGGTCTAGGAGGGTCCAAGAGCAGGCATCGACCACATTCAAGTGAAAACTTGAGGCAGATGTGCCACACATCTGGATGTACTGCAGGTAACTTCCAGGCACTGATGCAGCCACGGTGTGATGAGTCCTTGCTGAAGTTTGAGAGTGATACAATTTGGATTCAGGTGGGCAGATGTCCCTGGAAGGGACTGGGGCTTTCCTCATGAGGCCACCTCTCATAATTTGGTTTCAGTTATGATAAGCCAAATTCAGAGGAGTTGCCACTTTTTGGCACAGATTTTGAGCAGACAACATTTTTCTGGTTCCATCTACCACAGGCTGTCATCCAACCTGCCTCTCTCTAGGTCTTCACTTCACCCAGCTGTGGTGGAAGATCTGTGCTTGTCACCAGGACTGGCAGGAATAGCTTAGCAAGATCAGACCAGGGTTGAGGGGAAAAGGTTGCATTAGAATATAGATCAAGATTCAGATTTTGGACTCGTTCCTCTGCTTATACTGACCTGATCCAAACCCAGGTCTGGGTTCAAAGATGGGATGTTGAAGAGCTGGAACCAGGAGACTGGTGTCTTTGTGCCTCTGCTGTGTCCAGGGTGCTAGATCCTTCACTCGTGGTGGGAGATCCTAAAATACCACCAGGAAGGAGATCAAATTGTTCTGAGTCACCTCCATGGCCTCACTACCCAACCTTTCTTCCCTCAGAGTAAAGTTTCTGCTGTGCCCACATCTCCCTCGGGCACACCAGGTGGATTTGTCTCCTCTGACTGTAGCTGTCTAGGTATTACTCACCTCACCTCATCAGCAGTGCAAAATGATCAGCATCTCCAGAGGGTGAATCATCTGTTATCTCAGAGCCCTGTCTGGGGGATGAATCACTCTCTGGAGGACTCTGCTTTTCTCTTCTGGCTATGGAAAGACCCTATAATTGGTTTCAAGCTCTGTGTGGAGAAGGCTGGGCGAGATGTGGTTTTCCTACCCTTGGAGAGCCAAAACCCAAAAAATGTCCCTGTCCCCACCCCTCACTTTTATCTGTCAAAAACTGCCCCCCCAAGCTGACACAAGACCATCAGAGCGTGGGTACCAAAGCAGACACTTGTGTAGCCCTCAGGGAAACCTCTCAGAGGAGACCACCGTGCCCAAAAATACAAGTGCAAGGAGCAGCTTTACCCTCTGACCAGGGAGGCATTTCTCTGCATTTCAGAGCTGGAGGGATTTGACTTTGTAACCAAAGCTCTGGGGGCAAATCAGAAATGAGGCATGGCTACTGGGTACATCACAGGCATGGGGGATTTTTTTTGCTGTCAGTAGGAGGAACTCAGCTGGTCAGATTAGAGCCTTTTCTGCTTAGGAGTAAAAAAGCATGAAATGCAATGTGGTTATCCCACTACAATGACCTCAATAGCTTTCTTGAGAGGAAGATTTAAAGACCACACACAAGCTGTTGAATGTAGCATCTTCAAGGAACAGTTCTCTTTAGCAGTGCCCCCATAAATCCCTGCCTGCATTTGTTCTCCATCCATTATTTGTTGCCTTTGAGCCGATGAGTTGATGTGGAGTTTATGTAAAGGCAATGTCCATATGTTTGTGGACAAGAAATGCAAGTCTCATGCTTGGGAGTGTCCATGCTGTGAATGATCCCTGGATTCATCTCCCAGGAAGACAAGAGTGTTGTGTTGTTTGTCAGACTAACAGCTAAAAGTTTAGCCAACTTCAGTCACTTCAGAGCTGGGAAATAACACAGAAAAACAGGTGTCTGCAGGAATTGCTACCTCCTCCCAAGAATGGTGGATGTGATATAAGACATAGAAACTAATGCATCAGATGCCTCATTTGTGCACGCTGTGTGTAAAAAGCAGCATCTTCATCTCCTCACAGCTTTTGAAATTCCTTCCTGGGATGTGTAGGGAGTAGGTCATTCAGCTCCCAGCAACCTTGAGCTGGGCCATCACGTGGCCCCGTGACGATCCCCTGAGTCGATTCCTCTCTTGACACTTCACTTCCTAATTTTCCCATTCCTTGAGCTGGTGGTTGGCAACACTCAGAAGGGGGTGATGATGAGGGACCCCCTTGCCACGCCCCAGCACCTCCAGAATCCACCAGCTGTGCTGCCAAGTGAAGAGGTCACAGCAGGGGTGGGTGGTTTGAGCCGTGTTTGTCCAGCAGCTTGGCAGTGGTTACACCTCCCTGGCTGTCCCCACCAGGTGCTCTGGGCACCTCCAAACTCTGTGTTGACTGTAGCAATCCAGCAGGGCCACCAGGAGCTCCATTTGGATAATGGAGCTTACACCAAGCTGAAACTGGTTGCTGCATATCTGTCTAGATTGTTCCTACCCTTCTCTGCCCAGGCTGCAGTGACTGCAGTACTCCCTTTCCATAAGCAAATGTCCCTCAGAAGAGACTCTGGCAAACACTTTAGCATAATTCCACCCTCACACCCCTCTCCTATGCAGTGTCACTTCCCATCTCAGGCTGTAAGAGCTCTCAGGAAGAGGCACATGCTACCCTGACTGCCCTCAGTGTGAGAAATAATAATCACAGCTCTCACCCGCAATCCACACACACACTCTCGCCTCCTGAAGTCATATAGTACGTTCCAGTGTGTTTTCCACTGACCTTTATTATGGGGACTCATGAACCTTAACCCAGTGGTTTATCCAGGCAAGCACCCGAGGCACACTGCAGGTCCCTGGTGACAATCAGTGGGCACGATGGACAATGGATCCCAGATGATCCACGCAGTAGATGCAGTCACATCACAGGGAAGATGGGTCCCAGATGTTCCATGCAGTAGATGTGTCAGTGCAAAAGGGAGATGGGTCCCAGATGTACGAGCACTGATGTGGAAGCGCTCCTGGTGGACCACGGAGAAGCTTCAGGTAAACTGGAGATAGGAAGGCAAGCAAGGAATGAAGAATGTATTTAAACTGGCCACATCTATCATAGAATCGTGGAATTGTGGAATGAATTGGGTTGGAAGGGATCTTAGAGCTCAACTCAATCCACCCCCTGACATGGGCAGGGACACCTCCCACCAGCCCAGGTTGCTCCAAGTCCCATCCAACCTGGCCTTGGACACTTCCAGGGATGGGGCAGCCACAGCTTCTCTGGGCAACCTGTGCCAGGGCCTGCCCACCCTCACAGGGAAGAATTTCTTCCCAATATCCCATCTAACCCTGCCCTCTGTCAGTTTGAAGCCATTCCCCCTTGTCCTGTCCCTCCATCCCTTGTCCAAGTCCCTCTCCAGCTCTCCTGGAGCCCCTTTAGGCACTGGAAGGGGCTCTAAGATCTTCCCAGAGCCTTCCCCAGGCTGAACAGCCCCAGCTCTCCCAGCCTGGCTCTAGAGCAGAGGGGATCCAGCCCTTGGAGCATCTCCTTGGCCCCCTCTGGACCCCGTCAAAGAAGCCCCAGAGATGGGCACAGTGCAGGTTTGGCTCTGGAGGTGCCTCAGTGTGCAGGGACCTGTTCAGAGCCCTGTGCCCAGAGCACGGTGTGTCCTGTTCCTGCTGTCCCCCCAAGGGCTATTTCTCCTCCTCTTTCCCAGCTGGCTTGTGTGCCTGACAAACACAAATGTTTCCCACCACGTTGCTTGGTGGGCCTTTGGAACCGCTGTGCTCACTCTCTGGCTGCTTTCTGTGCCTTCTCCATTTCCCTGGGCCTGGCACCATGGCCAAGGGGGGCAATGCCAGGAGCTCAGGGAGATGGCTGGTGTGTGTGTGTGTGTGGGGGGGAGCTGGCACAGCTGCCCAGCTGTCAGCAGTTTCTGTAGAATTTGGCAACCCTTCTTGCACCGTTCTGACCCGAGGGGTTTTGGAGGTGTCTGCAACCGGGGATAACAAAGCCCTCTTGTCTGCACCAAAGGCACTTTGTGTGGAGTCTGGGCATTGCTCTGATTTCATTTCCTGAGCATCCCTTGTGGAGGGCTTCCCAGAGGAACATGCCCCATTAAGTCAGGAGTGAAGACTCTTTGCAGTCCAAACAGAGCCCTGCAAACTTTTCCACCAGCTCTTGTTCCACAGCCAACTGCAAACATGTTTGTGTCTTGAACCTCCATTCGCTGCCTGGGGTTTTCACAAGAGTTTTCAGCCTGGAAATGGAATTAGGCAACACCTGTGAGTGTTGCTTGAGGGCTGTGAACTCTTCTGTGGCAGGGGCAGAGGGCCCAGGTTTAGGAGCAGGCCTGCAAGGCAATAACGTGTCATTCATAAAATCATACAATGCTTTGGGTTGGAAGGGACCTTAAAGGTCCCTGCAATGAGCAGGGACATCTTGAACTATATCAGGTTGCTCAGAGCCTCATTCAACCTTGAATGTTTCCAGGGATGGGACATCCACCATCTATCTCTCTGAGTAACCTGAATTGGTGTTTCAGCACCCTTATCAAAAAGATTTCTTCCTTATATCTAGTCTGGATCTCCCATTTTTTAGTTTAAAACCATCATCCCTTGACCTATTGCTACAGATCCTACTAAAAAATACATCCCCATCTTTTTTATAGGCCCCCTTTAGGCACTGGAAGGGGCTCTAAGGTCTCCCCAGAGCCTTCTCTTCTCCAGGCTGAACAGCCCTAGCTCTCCCAGCCTGTCTCCAGAGCAGAGGGGCTCCAGCCCTCAGTGGCCTCCTCTGGACCCACTCACACAGGTCCATTCTCCCACCATATCTCCAATTCATGGTGACAACAAAAACATAATGGGCAGAGCAGAAATTTAACCCAGTTTCCCTTTTCCAGGTGAGCACTGCAGTCCCTGGCTGCCTTTGTTCCATCCCAGTTGATATTAGTTGATGGGAGAAGCCCTTGCTCTTCCCCTGGGTTATCTGGGCAGGCTCAGGCACCCAGAACCTCCTTCTTCTGCGTGTCCTGGCCCCACCAGCTGCTGTGCCAGGCAGGAAGAGCAGCTGGCTTGCAGGGGAGTGTGGCAGAAGGGGACAAAGTGCCCTCAAGCAGGTGGCTCTGGAGCCATCCTCCCTCCCTCCCTCGCTGTGCCCTCAGCCTCTTGCACAGCAAGTTCCCTGGGAGCTCACCAGCCAGGCACTGACTCAGAGTGTCTGGGAGCTGTGCCTGAGAAAGGAGCTGAGGTGTTGGCCCCAGTCGTTAGTAAGTTATCAGAGAAGCTGAGCTGCAGTGACATCATCTCCTTCTTCTGTTACTACAAGGAACTTAGATCCTATTATGGGAGAGGAGGTAACTCAATCAAGCCTTTCAAGATAAACTCAGACAGGAAGAGAGACACGATTGCCTGAGGGCACCAATTAGACATTTCTGGTGAGATCAGCTCTGTTCAGCTGACACACGTGCACGCTGGGGCCAGGGAGGCAGTCAGCACCTCACTCCAGAGAATGGGTGCCTCAGGGAGGGCTGGGCTTCCTCCCAGGGCTGCTGGGTCAGTCCTCACTCCTTCAACAGCCACAGCTCTTCCTCCAGAACATCCTTTCATTATGTCCTGTGTCCTGCTGTGGACAGAGAATTACAATGCAGAGGAACTCCCTGGTTTGGAGAGAGTACAGCCCAGTCCAGCACCACTCAGTGCTGCCTACGATCTCTGGTGGCAAATCTCCTCCAACTTTGCCAAGAGAAACATCAGCCCAATATATTGCAAAAAATACTGTGAGGATGGGCTGCAGTTTGAGGTCCCACTGATCTGTGGTGGACTGGGCTGTGGGGAACAACCCAGCCTATGCTGCGAGCCAGTTACTGCACATGACTGGTCTAAGGCACCCAAATGGTCAGCTCTTCCTGGCTCTGCTGTGTGTGAGGAAGGAAAACAAACAGCAGCAACAGCCAGGCTGCAGCAAAGGAACCGACTGGCAGGCTCAGGCATCCTCACAGTTAGTGCTGACCTTCTCCCCCCACCGTGGCTCTGCGTGGGTGTGAACATCCACTCAGGGAACAAAGGTGGCAGTGCCTCAGAGCAAGGCACTTCTGATGTTCTTCCGGGCAGCTCACTCTCTACCCACCCCTGCAGTCCTTAAAAAGGAAAATGGAGTAAAGTCTGAGGTGTCTGCAGGCCCTTTTAGGCACTTTTGACTCAGTGTCACCTGGAAGTCATGTAAATGCCCTGTAACTCTCAGCAGCTCTAAAGCCAGGAGCTGAGGCTTTCCAGCAGCTGGTGATTTTCATCAGCTGTTGCTCTTGAATGTCCCCCTTAAAATCAGCTCCTTCTGAATGCAGTGAGCAGGATGATGCTCACAGCAGGGCCCTGCTTGAGCCCGTGAAGTCACTTGGAAGTCTTGTCCGTGCTGACATCTGGAGTCACTGCGTGTCACCCGCTCCCCAGACCCACAGCACTGTCTGACAGCAGGTGTGGGATGAAGTCCCACTCCTAAGCCCTCCAGCAGCTCCGGGAAAGAGGCGTCTTCCTCCGTGAGCAGCCAACGGGTTAATGCTTGCAGGGAAAGCCAACTGAGTGATTTGGTGAAAGAAAGATTAAAACATCTCCGTGGAAGGTGAGGAGCCAGCCCCAGCCTGCGCTGTCCCATTTACCCACTAATCGGCCCAATTATCTCAGGTATAAATCATAACACAAAACACTTACGGAGCCAGAGTCACACACTGAAGAAAGGAGAGAACTGTTGGGTTGGTTTTTGTTTAGTATAATTGATATAATTACCAACAGCTCCGTGCCAAGAACTTCAGCTTTACTGCTTCCAGAAGAGAGTAGAGAGCTGTCTGAAAGCCATAGCAATTAGCAATCCCCACATGCACAGCTTTTATTAGAAAGAATGCACCTCTATTCCAGAAAGAGCCAGCAGCTCCCTGAGGAGCAATTAAACATCCCAGAGACCTTCTGGTGCCAGGAATGCAGCTGTCACTGAACCCATGTTCCCTGTCCCCTCATCAGTGCTGCAAGGGCACATAAAGAGTCCTGCCCATGATGCTGCACATGAAATGCCCTCACCTGTAACTTCCTTGTTCTGAATTTTAACTTCCCTGGCTCCAGGTAGGTGCATCGTGCTGTGCTGAGGTCCAAGCAGGCTGCTGCTTCTGAGGCTGCTCAGGCCCAGCACATCACAACCAGCAGAAGGTCTCCCTGCCACTCCCCTGAGGAATCTGTCTGGGCTCTGATCTCCACACTCTGAAGCATATTAAGACAGTAATTCTGTGGCTGGAGCTCCCCAAGACCTCCCAAGCATGTGACCCCAGAGGGTGGCTCGTGGGCAGTGGCCACAGATTCACAACTCACAACGTTGCCACCAGGCAGCTCCTGCAGAGCTGAGGAGCAGGAGAGCTGGGGCTCACCTGAGTGACCTCTCACTGCCAACGAGGTTTTGAGATGGAGCAGAGTCTGGCTTGGAGCTGCAGCAAGTCATCAAAGTTATTGCCCCTGTACTAACCAGAGGGAAGTGTCCCTTAAAAAAATCCCCCAAGCTGCCTCACTGGCACTTTTCATAAGGATTGGACTGGGGGGAAAAGGATCTTTCCTGAGAGAATGCTAAACATCCCTGGAGCAAAGCCATCAACATTAATGGTTTCCCCAGCTCCTGGGGCACTGTCACGCTGAAAACAAACTCCCTTGGGGGTCGTATCTCTTCACCCAAGAGTTCATGAAAAGGGTGGGACATAAAACCAGACATCCATGGGCACCACCTTGCTCTTCTGTCCCTGTCCCAGCTCAGCCTGGTGTACCAATCTTTGGCTCTGCTTTAGCATCTCCATTTCTGAAAGCTTAGTTTGGTTTTGAGAAATGGTAACTGTTCTCTGCGGATATTTTCGTTGTCTGGTCTTTAATTAATTAAACTTGAAACTGAGCGTTCGCTTTAAAACAATTTTCAGTAAACATATAGGGATTTGGATGAAAGAATGTCTGCAGGAAAAGTAAGCAATGCTGCTTCTTTGTTGGTTTTTTGGGTTTTTTTTAGCAGATTATGATGCCAAAAACTAACAGACTTCTTATGCTGAGGAAGAAGTGGGAAAAAATAAGAAAAGATTAACCTTTCCTACACAATTTTGGTCAGAGAGTTCTTGTTTGTCCTAAAACATTTTCATGGAAGTTTTCAAATAGCTTTGATCTTACCTTGAGCTGCTGCAGGGTTTGCTTTTCCGCTCTTTACTTGTTGGGTTTGTTGTCTCAGAAAGATGAATGATGCTATTTGCTGACAAGATTGCAGTCTTGGGGACAGCTGGTAAATTGAGGCAGAACTTGAAACATGCCCACCCTCTTCGACGGGAAAATTCACAGTTCATTGTCTTATGTCAGCCCTCTGAGCAAAGATGCAAGTCCTGTGGCAGTGGAAGTGAGATTTGGGTGTGATGTGCTTTTCTCATCCACAGAGGAATCAACAGAGCTGGCTGAGAAACTCTCAGCTGAACAGCCTTGCACCAGAAAATGTCACTTCGTGGCAGTGCAAGAGTAGTGGAACCTGGGAAAATAGAATCACAGTGTCTGGATGTTTGCTCCAGTGTTCAACTTTAATCAAAAATATTACTTTATACATTATAGGTAACTATAGTCAAGAATATTAATTTGTTTACCACACTCCTTTTTGGAGGATTGTTGAGTTGAGGGCTAGGCCATGACAGCTCTGTTAACTTCCTTCTCTCATGCTTCGATAAGAGACAAAGTGCTTTCTCTTTGCAATCTGAATTCAGAGATCTTTCCTTCAGATAGCTTGGAAAAATAAAATAAGCTCTGTTGGCTGATGGAAATTAAAATTTGCTTTTTCCTTGGTATAATTGTTTCCTGGTATTTCATCCAAATGTGAAGTGCTTTCCTCTTATATTTTGGTTTTAAAATCTACAGATAACACATTGTATCCTGCTCACCATTGTTGCAATAAGAGATCTTTAGAGAGATGATTTCCTAACCTAATTTTTAAACTTTTTTTTTTTTTTTCGTAATAAGCTCAATATT